>NC_091294.1:78364848-78482157 GCF_038502225.1 Cherax quadricarinatus
TGTTGTGTGTAGTGTGTAGTGTGTTGTGTGTAGTGTGTTGTGTGTAGTGTGTTGTGTGTTGTGTGTAGTGTGTTGTGTGTTGTGTGTTGTGTGTAGTGTGTTGTGTGTAGTGTGTTGTGTGTTGTGTGTAGTGTGTTGTGTGTTGTGTGTAGTGTGTAGTGTGTAGTGTGTAGTGTGTTGTGTGTAGTGTGTAGTGTGTTGTGTGTAGTGTGTAGTGTGTAGTGTGTAGTGTGTAGTGTGTTGTGTGTAGTGTGTTGTGTGTTGTGTGTAGTGTGTTGTGTGTAGTGTGTTGTGTGTGTGTGTGTGTGTGTGTGTGTGTGTGTGTGTGTGTGTTGTGTGTAGTGTGTTGTGTGTTGTGTGTTGTGTGTAGTGTGTTGTGTGTAGTGTGTAGTGTGTAGTGTGTAGTGTGTAGTGTGTAGTGTGTTGTGTGTAGTGTGTAGTGTGTTGTGTGTAGTGTGTAGTGTGTTGTGTGTAGTGTGTAGTGTGTAGTGTGTAGTGTGTAGTGTGTTGTGTGTTGTGTGTAGTGTGTAGTGTGTAGTGTGTTGTGTGTAGTGTGTAGTGTGTAGTGTGTAGTGTGTAGTGTGTTGTGTGTTGTGTGTAGTGTGTTGTGTGTAGTGTGTTGTGTGTTGTGTGTAGTGTGTTGTGTGTAGTGTGTAGTGTGTAGTGTGTAGTGTGTAGTGTGTTGTGTGTAGTGTGTAGTGTGTTGTGTGTAGTGTGTAGTGTGTAGTGTGTTGTGTGTAGTGTGTAGTGTGTAGTGTGTAGTGTGTAGTGTGTTGTGTGTTGTGTGTTGTGTGTTGTGTGTAGTGTGTTGTGTGTAGTGTGTAGTGTGTTGTGTGTTGTTTGTAGTGTGTAGTGTGTAGTGTGTTGTTTGTAGTGTGTTGTTTGTAGTGTGTAGTGTGTAGTGTGTTGTTTGTAGTGTGTAGTGTGTAGTGTGTTGTTTGTAGTGTGTAGTGTGTAGTGTGTTGTTTGTAGTGTGTAGTGTGTTGTTTGTAGTGTGTAGTGTGTTGTTTGTAGTGTGTAGTGTGTAGTGTGTAGTGTGTAGTGTGTTGTGTGTTGTGTGTAGTGTGTTGTGTGTAGTGTGTAGTGTGTAGTGTGTTGTGTGTTGTGTGTAGTGTGTTGTGTGTAGTGTGTAGTGTGTTGTGTGTTGTGTGTAGTGTGTAGTGTGTAGTGTGTTGTGTGTAGTGTGTTGTGTGTTGTGTGTTGTGTGTAGTGTGTAGTGTGTTGTGTGTTGTGTGTTGTGTGTTGTGTGTAGTGTGTTGTGTGTTGTGTGTAGTGTGTTGTGTGTAGTGTGTAGTGTGTTGTGTGTTGTGTGTAGTGTGTTGTGTGTTGTGTGTAGTGTGTTGTGTGTAGTGTGTTGTGTGTAGTGTGTTGTGTGTTGTGTGTAGTGTGTAGTGTGTTGTGTGTTGTGTGTAGTGTGTTGTGTGTTGTGTGTAGTGTGTAGTGTGTTGTGTGTAGTGTGTTGTGTGTTGTGTGTAGTGTGTAGTGTGTAGTGTGTTGTGTGTTGTGTGTTGTGTGTTGTGTGTAGTGTGTTGTGTGTTGTGTGTAGTGTGTAGTGTGTTGTGTGTAGTGTGTAGTGTGTTGTGTGTTGTGTGTAGTGTGTAGTGTGTAGTGTGTAGTGTGTAGTGTGTTGTGTGTAGTGTGTAGTGTGTTGTGTGTAGTGTGTAGTGTGTTGTGTGTAGTGTGTTGTGTGTAGTGTGTTGTGTGTAGTGTGTTGTGTGTAGTGTGTTGTGTGTAGTGTGTTGTGTGTAGTGTGTAGTGTGTAGTGTGTTGTGTGTAGTGTGTTGTGTGTAGTGTGTTGTGTGTTGTGTGTAGTGTGTTGTGTGTAGTGTGTTGTGTGTTGTGTGTTGTGTGTTGTGTGTTGTGTGTTGTGTGTTGTGTGTTGTGTGTAGTGTGTTGTGTGTAGTGTGTTGTGTGTAGTGTGTAGTGTGTTGTGTGTAGTGTGTTGTGTGTAGTGTGTTGTGTGTAGTGTGTAGTGTGTTGTGTGTAGTGTGTTGTGTGTAGTGTGTAGTGTGTTGTGTGTAGTGTGTAGTGTGTGTGTGTGTGTGTGTGTGTGTGTGTTGTGTGTTGTGTGTTGTGTGTTGTGTGTTGTGTGTTGTGTGTAGTGTGTTGTGTGTTGTGTGTAGTGTGTTGTGTGTTGTGTGGAGTGTTGTGTGTGGTGTGTTGTGTGTGTGTGTGTGTGTTGTGTGTAGTGTGTTGTGTGTTGTGTGTTGTGTGTTGTGTGTAGTGTGTTGTGTGTTGTGTGTTGTGTGTAGTGTGTTGTGTGTAGTGTGTTGTGTGTAGTGTGTTGTGTGTTGTGTGTAGTGTGTTGTGTTGTGTGTAGTGTGTTGTGTGTTGTGTGTTGTGTGTTGTGTGTAGTGTGTAGTGTGTTGTGTGTAGTGTGTTGTGTGTTGTGTGTTGTGTGTTGTGTGTAGTGTGTTGTGTGTTGTGTGTAGTGTGTTGTGTGTTGTGTGTTGTGTGTTGTGTGTTGTGTGTAGTGTGTTGTGTGTAGTGTGTTGTGTGTAGTGTGTTGTGTGTTGTGTGTAGTGTGTTGTGTGTTGTGTGTAGTGTGTAGTGTGTTGTGTGTTGTGTGTTGTGTGTAGTGTGTTGTGTGTAGTGTGTTGTGTGTTGTGTGTTGTGTGTAGTGTGTTGTGTGTAGTGTGTTGTGTGTTGTGTGTTGTGTGTTGTGTGTTGTGTGTTGTGTGTAGTGTGTTGTGTGTTGTGTGTTGTGTGTAGTGTGTTGTGTGTAGTGTGTTGTGTGTTGTGTGTAGTGTGTTGTGTGTAGTGTGTTGTGTGTTGTGTGTAGTGTGTTGTGTGTTGTGTGTAGTGTGTTGTGTGTTGTGTGTTGTGTGTAGTGTGTTGTGTGTAGTGTGTTGTGTGTTGTGTGTAGTGTGTTGTGTGTAGTGTGTAGTGTGTTGTGTGTAGTGTGTTGTGTGTTGTGTGTAGTGTGTAGTGTGTAGTGTGTTGTGTGTTGTGTGTAGTGTGTTGTGTGTAGTGTGTTGTGTGTAGTGTGTTGTGTGTTGTGTGTTGTGTGCTCTATATGACTGAACAGTCACTGTTATTGTTCTATGTGACTGAACAGTCACTGTTATTGTTCTATGTGACTGAACAGTCACTGTTATTGTTCTATGTGACTGAACAGTCACTGTTATTGTTCTATGTGACTGAACAGTCACTGTTATTGTTCTATGTGACTGAACAGTCACTGTTATTGTTCTATGTGACTGAACAGTCACTGTTATTGTTCTATGTGACTGAACAGTCACTGTTATTGTTCTATGTGACTGAACAGTCACTGTTATTGTTCTATGTGACTGAACAGTCACTGTTATTGTTCTATGTGACTGAACAGTCACTGTTATTGTTATATGTGACTGAACAGTCACTGTTATTGTTCTATATGACTGAACAGTCACTGTTATTGTTCTATGTGACTGAACAGTCACTGTTATTGTTCTATGTGACTCACCTTTGTATAACATGTTATTGTTAATGATGTTATTGAAGAAATTGGCCGTGAATTTGGGTCTTTTTAGAATCCAGAACATTTCTGTTCTTGTTCTCCTCCGTGTGGAGGGGAGTGTTCTTCTGTTCTTGTTGGTCGATGTTCTCTACTCTGGTGTTTTGTTCTTGTTATATTGCTTGTTATTGATGTTCTGTTGCATGTTATTATTGTTCTATTGCTTGTTATTTGTGTTATATTGCTGTTCTTTTGCTTGTTCTATTGTTGTTTGATGTTATTGATCTATTGCTTGTTATTGTTCTACTGCCTGTTATGACTGCTCTTCAGCTTGTTCTAATATTTGTTCTTCGTGTTCTACTGCTTGTCCAGGTGCTAGTGTTCTTGTTCTTTCCTTGGTTTTAGAGAGCAGTTGTTCTATCCCCCCTCAAAATGTTCTTCAGTTCTACCAACACTCCCTCAGAGAACTTCCTCCAAGGATGGTGTTCAACACTGTTCTCTGTTCACCAAAGTCTTTATTCTTCCAGTTCTTCACCGATTTCCGCAGAACAAAAGTTTAATACATACTGTTCTTAACAGAACAATCATATATAATTGTTCACTTTTTCTATTAAATTATATTTACGTAGTTCACTGACTATAATTTTGAGTATGGAAGATTTTTGGAAGGTAATTATAGATATGTAAACACAGGAGAGGAGAGAGGGAGAGACACACCCTCCCTCTCTGACGGCCAGAGCGGCACTGGGAAAGCGCGGGAAGGAACAGCTGATATATAGCAGCTGATCCAGGCGGCCAGCTGGTCCACACCGGTTAGTTGGTCCAGTGGTTACTTGGTACAGTGGTTACTTGGTACAGTGGTTACTTGGTACAGTGGTTACTTGGTACAGTGGTTACTTGGTCCAGTGGTTACTTGGTCCAGTGGTTACTTGGTCCAGTGGTTACTTGGTCCAGTGGTTACTTGGTCCAGTGGTTACTTGGTACAGTGGTTACTTGGTCCAGTGGTTACTTGGTCCAGTGGTTACTTGGTACAGTGGTTACTTGGTACAGTGGTTACTTGGTCCAGTGGTTACTTGGTCCAGTGGTTACTTGGTCCAGTGGTTACTTGGTACAGTGGTTACTTGGTCCAGTGGTTACTTGGTCCAGTGGTTACTTGGTCCAGTGGTTACTTGGTCCAGTGGTTACTTGGTACAGTGGTTACTTGGTCCAGTGGTTACTTGGTCCAGTGGTTACTTGGTACAGTGGTTACTTGGTCCAGTGGTTACTTGGTCCAGTGGTTACTTGGTACAGTGGTTACTTGGTACAGTGGTTACTTGGTACAGTGGTTACTTGGTACAGTAGTTACTTGGTACAGTGGTTACTTGGTCCAGTGGTTACTTGGTCCAGTGGTTACTTGGTCCAGTGGTTACTTGGTACAGTGGTTACTTGGTCCAGTGGTTACTTGGTCCAGTGGTTACTTGGTACAGTGGTTACTTGGTCCAGTGGTTACTTGGTCCAGTGGTTACTTGGTACAGTGGTTACTTGGTACAGTGGTTACTTGGTACAGTGGTTACTTGGTACAGTGGTTACTTGGTACAGTGGATACTTGGTACAGTAGTTACTTGGTACAGTGGTTACTTGGTACAGTAGTTACTTGGTACAGTGGTTACTTGGTACAGTAGTTACTTGGTACAGTGGTTACTTGGTACAGTAGTTACTTGGTACAGTGGTTACTTGGTACAGTGGATACTTGGTACAGTGGTTACTTGGTACAGTGGTTAGTTGGTCCAGTGGTTACTTGGTACAGTGGATACTTGGTACAGTGGTTACTTGGTACAGTAGTTACTTGGTACAGTGGTTACTTGGTACAGTGGTTACTTGGTACAGTGGTTAATTGGTACAGTGGTTACTTGGTCCAGTGGTTACTTGGTACAGTGGTTACTTGGTCCAGTGGTTACTTGGTACAGTGGTTACTTGGTACAGTGGTTACTTGGTCCAGTGGTTACTTGGTACAGTGGTTACTTGGTCCAGTGGTTACTTGGTCCAGTGGTTACTTGGTACAGTGGTTACTTGGTACAGTGGTTACTTGGTACAGTGGTTACTTGGTACAGTGGTTACTTGGTACAGTGGATACTTGGTACAGTAGTTACTTGGTACAGTGGTTACTTGGTACAGTAGTTACTTGGTACAGTGGTTACTTGGTACAGTAGTTACTTGGTACAGTGGTTACTTGGTACAGTAGTTACTTGGTACAGTGGTTACTTGGTACAGTGGATACTTGGTACAGTGGTTACTTGGTACAGTGGTTAGTTGGTCCAGTGGTTACTTGGTACAGTGGATACTTGGTACAGTGGTTACTTGGTACAGTAGTTACTTGGTACAGTGGTTACTTTGTACAGTGGTTACTTGGTACAGTGGTTACTTGGTACAGTGGTTACTTGGTACAGTGGATACTTGGTACAGTAGTTACTTGGTACAGTGGATACTTGGTACAGTGGATACTTGGTACAGTGGATACTTGGTACAGTGGTTAGTTGGTCCAGTGGTTACTTGGTACAGTGGTTACTTCGAACAGTGGTTACTTGGTCCAGTGGTTAGTTGGTCCAGTGGTTACTTGGTACAGTGGATACTTGGTACAATGGTTACTTGGTACAGTGGTTACTTGGTACAGTGGTTACTTGGTACAGTAGTTACTTGGTACAGTGGTTACTTGGTACAGTGGATACTTGGTACAGTGGTTACTTAGTACAGTGGTTAGTTGGTCCAGTGGTTACTTGGTACAGTGGTTACTTGGTACAGTGGTTACTTGGTACAGTGGTCAATTGGCACAGTGGTTACTTGGTACAGTGGTTACTTGGTACAGTGGTTAGTTGGTCTAGTGGTTACTTGGTACAGTGGTTACTTGGTACAGTGGTTACTTAGTACAGTGGTTAGTTGGTACAGTGGTTACTTAGTACAGTGGTTAGTTGGTCCAGTGGTTACTTGGTCCAGTGGTTACTTGGTACAGTGGTTACTTGGTACAGTGGTTACTTGGTACAGTGGTTACTTGGTACAGTGGTTAGTTGGTACAGTAGTTACTTGGTACAGTGGTTACTTGGTACAGTGGTTACTTGGTCCAGTGGTTACTTGGTACAGTGGTTACTTGGTACAGTAGTTACTTGGTACAGTGGTTACTTGGTACAGTGGTTACTTGGTACAGTGGTTACTTGGTACAGTGGTCAATTGGCACAGTGGTTACTTGGTACAGTGGTTACTTGGTACAGTGGTTACTTCGAACAGTGGTTACTTGGTCCAGTAGTTAGTTGGTCCAGTGGTTACTTGGTACAGTGGTTACTTCGAACAGTGGTTACTTGGTCCAGTAGTTAGTTGGTCCAGTGGTTACTTGGTACAGTGGTTACTTGGTACAGTGGTTACTTGGTACAGTGGTTACTTGGCACAGTGGTTACTTAGTCCAGTGGTTACTTGGTACAGTGGTTACTTGGTACAGTGGTTACTTGGTACAGTGGTCAATTGGTACAGTGGTTACTTGTTACATTGGTTACTTGGTACAGTGCTTGCTTGGTACAGTGGCTACTTGGTACAGTGGTTACTTTGTCCAGTAGTTAGTTGGTCCAGTGGTTACTTGGTACAGTGGTTACTTGGCACAGTGGTTACTTGGTCCAGTAGTTAGTTGGTCCAGTGGTTACTTGGTACAGTGGTTACTTGGTACAGTGGTTACTTGGTACAGTGGTTACTTGGTACAGTGGTTACTTGGGACAGTGGTTACTTGGTACAGTGGTTACTTGGTACAGTGCTTGCTTGGTACAGTGGTTACTTGGTACAGTGGTTACTTGGTACAGTGGTTACTTGGTACAGTGGTTACTCGGGACAGTGGTTACTTGGTACAGTGGTTACTTGGTACAGTGGTTACTTAGTCCAGTGGTTACTTGGTACAGTGGTTACTTGGTACAGTGGTTACTTGGCACAGTGGTTACTTAGTCCAGTGGTTACTTGGTACAGTGGTTACTTGGTACAGTGGTTACTTCGTACAGTGGTTACTTGGTACAGTGGTTACTTCGTACAGTGGTTACTTGGTACAGTGGTTACTTAGTACAGTGATTACTCGGTACACTAGTTACTTGGTACAGTGGCTACTTGGTACAGTGGTTACTTAGTCCAGTGGTTACTTGGTACAGTGGTTACTTGTTACATTGGTTACTTGGTACAGTGCTTGCTTGGTACAGTGGCTACTTGGTACAGTGGTTACTTGGTACAGTGGTTACTTGGTACAGTGGTTACTTGGGACAGTGGTTACTTGGTACAGTGGTTACTTGGTACAGTGGTTACTTGGTACAGTGCTTGCTTGGTACAGTGGTTACTTGGTACAGTGGTTACTTGGTACAGTGGTTACTTGGTACAGTGGTTACTTGGTACAGTGGTTACTTGGTACAGTGGTTACTTAGTACAGTGGTTACTTGGTCCAGTGGTTACTTGGTACAGTGGTTACTTGGTACAGTGGTTACTTGGCACAGTGGTTACTTAGTACAGTGGTTACTTGGTCCAGTGGTTACTTGGTACAGTGGTTACTTGGTACAGTGGTTACTTGGTACAGTGGTTACTTGGTACAGTGGTTACTTGGTACAGTGGTTACTTGGTACAGTGATTACTTGGTACACTAGTTACTTGGTACAGTGGCTACTTGGTACAGTGGTTACTTGGTCCAGTGGTTACTTGGTACAGTGGTTACTTGTTACATTGGTTACTTGGTACAGTGCTTGCTTGGTACAGTGGCTACTTGGTACAGTGGTTACTTGGTACAGTGGTTACTTGGTACAGTGTTTACTTGGTACAGTGGTTACTTGGTACAGTGGTTACTTGGTACAGTGGTTACTTGGTACAGTGGTTACTTGGTACAGTGGTTACTTCGTACAGTGGTTACTTCGTACAGTGGTTACTTCGTACAGTGGTTACTTGGTACAGTGGTTACTTAGTACAGTGATTACTTGGTACACTAGTTACTTGGTACAGTGGCTACTTGGTACAGTGGTTACTTGGTCCAGTGGTTACTTGGTACAGTGGTTACTTGTTACATTGGTTACTTGGTACAGTGCTTGCTTGGTACAGTGGCTACTTGGTACAGTGGTTACTTGGTACAGTGGTTACTTGGTACAGTGGTTACTTGGTACAGTGGTTACTTGGTACAGTGGTTACTTGGTACATTGGTTACTTGGTACAGTGGTTACTTGGTACAGTGGTTACTTGGTACACTAGTTACTTGGTACAGTGGTTACTTGGTACAGTGGTTACTTGGTACAGTGGTTACTTGGTACAGTGGTTACTTGGTACAGTGATTACTTGGTACAGTGGTTACTTGGTACAGTGGTTACTTGGTACAGTAGTTACTTGGTACAGTGGTTACTTGGTACAGTGGTTACTTGGTACAGTGGTTACTTGGTACAGTGGTTACTTGATACAGTGGTTACTTGGTACAGTGGTTACTTGGTACAGTGGTTACTTGGTACAGTAGTTACTTGGTACAGTGGTTACTTGGTACAGTGGTTACTTGGTACAGTGGTTACTTGGTACAGTGGTTACTTGGTACAGTGGTTTCTTGGTACAGTGGTTACTTGGTACAGTGGTTACTTGGTACAGTGGATACTTGGTACAGTGGATACTTGGTACAGTGGTTACTTGGTACAGTGGTTACTTGATACAGTGGTTTCTTGGTACAGTGGTTACTTGATACAGTGGTTTCTTGGTACAGTAGTTATTTAGTACAGTGGTTACTTGATACAGTGGTTACTTGGTACAGTGGATACTTGATACAGTGGTTACTTGGTACAGTGGTTAGTTGGTACAGTGGTTAGTTGGACCAGTGGTTAGTTGGTACAGTGGTTACTTGGTCCAGTGGTTACTTGGTACAGTGGTTACTTGGTACAGTGGTTACTTGGTACAGTGGTTACTTGGTACAGTGGTTACTTGGTACAGTGGATACTTGATACAGTGGTTACTTGGTACAGTGGTTAGTTGGTACAGTGGTTAGTTGGACCAGTGGTTAGTTGGTACAGTGGTTACTTGGTCCAGTGGTTACTTGGTACAGTGGTTACTTGGTACAGTGGTTACTTGGTACAGTGGTTACTTGGTACAGTGGTTACTTGGTACAGTGGTTACTTGGTACAGTGGATACTTGATACAGTGGTTACTTGGTACAGTGGTTAGTTGGTACAGTGGTTAGTTGGACCAGTGGTTAGTTGGTACAGTGGTTACTTGGTCCAGTGGTTACTTGGTACAGTGGTTACTTGGTACAGTGGTTACTTGGTACAGTGGTTACTTGGTACAGTGGTTACTTGGTACAGTGGTTAGTTGGTACAGTGATTACTTGGTACAGTGGTTACTTGGTACAGTGGTTACTTGGTACAGTGATTACTTGGTACAGTGGTTACTTGATACAGGTGTTACTTGGTACAGTGGTTACTTGGTGCAGTGGTTAGTTGGTACAGTGGTTAGTTGGACCAGTGGTTAGTTGGTACAATGGTTACTTGGTCCAATGGTTAGTTGATCCAGTGGTTGGTTGGTACAGTGGTTAGGTGGCATAGCAGTTAGTTGGTCCATCAGTCAACTGGTCCACTAGTCAATTAGTAACTGGAAGAGAGAGAGAGAGAGAGAGAGAGATAGAGATAGATAGAGAGAGAGAGAGAGAGAGAGAGAGAGAGAGAGAGAGAGAGAGAGAGAGAGAGAGAGAGAGAGAGAGAGAGAGAGAGAGAAGCAGTGTCAACAAACTAAGAGAGAGAGAGAGAGAGAGAGAGAGAGAGAGAGAGAGGCAGTGTCAACAAACTAAGAGAGAGAGAGAGAGAGAGACAGAGAGAGAGAGAGAGAGAGAGAGAGAGAGAGAGAGAGAGAGAGAGAGAGAGAGAGAGAGAGAGAGAGAGAGAGAATCACATGCATATGCAGACGACTGTACACTGACATTCACTTATCCAAGAGAAGAAATGCCAGCTGCTCTAAGCTACATCAATCACCAGCTGAGAGCTATATCAGCTTGGGGAAATAGATGGCAAGTAACATTTGCACCTGAAAAAACGCAAATGATGTTCGTCTCTAGGCACCATGATGGTAATGCTGGCGCAGTAGTAAGGATGAATGGGACGATGTTGGCACCTGGAGAAGAAGTTGATATCCTTGGGGTGAAATTTGACTCCAAACTAACCATGAAGAACCATGTTGTAAATCTTGCAAACAAGGCAGCCAGGAAGCTTACAGCACTTCGCCGTATCTCGCATCTGCTTGACAGTAGGGGTTGCAAGATCCTGTACGAGGCACAAGTACGCTCACACCTTGAGTATGCTCCACTTTCTTGGTTTGCCTGCCCCCCCTCTCATCTGCGACTGCTTGACAGAGTAGAGAACAGAGCAAGACGTCTCATCTCTCGCCTGGACCCATCCTGGATAGATCTGTCATTTCAGCAGAGCCTTCAACATAGGAGGGATGTGGGTGGCCTTACTGTTATGTACAAGGCCAATATTGTCAAAATACCACACTTGGATCCACTTCGGGGACAGCGTGAAACAAGCTTTTATGCCACAAGACGGGCAGAAAGCAGCAACTTCACTCTGGCTGTACCCTTCTCCAGAACATCACTCCATCTGAGATCATACATACCCAGGATGACTCGAGTATGGAACACATTCGTACAGCATAATGATGTCAACGAGATAACGTCAGTTGATCAAATGAAAATGCTGGCCCACAGATGGCTCCAACTTCATCCTGTTCCCTACTTGTATGTCTCATAACAAAAATGCTTTCAAATGAGCTGATGTAGGTAACAGCTCTTAGCTTGCCAATAAAGTTAGGAATCCTTAACCTGTAAATAGCTGTCAATAAAGCTAGGGATCCTTAACCTTGTCAAACCCTGTGTAAAAAAAAAAAAAAAAAAAAAAAAAAAAAGAGAGAGAGAGAAGCAGTGTCAACAAACTAGAGAGAGAGAGAGAGAGAGAGAGAGAGAGAGAGAGAGAGAGAGAGAGAGAGAGAGAGAGAAGCAGTGTCAACAAACTAAGAGAGAGAGAGAGAGAGAGAGAGAGAGATGATAACAGAGTCGTGGAAGGATAATTAATAAAGAGTGGAAAGTGGATGGTGCATTATTGACTCTGAATGGTTGTAATTATACCTTGTTGTTGTTGAAAGACAATGTGAGAGAGAGAGAGAGAGACATCAGCAGGGTCAACAAACTAACAGAGAGAGAGAGAGAGAGAGAGAGAGAGACATCAGCAGGGTCAACAAACTAACAGAGAGAGAGAGAGAGAGAGAGAGAGAGAGAGAGACATCAGCAGGGTCAACAAACTAACAGAGAGAGAGAGAGAGAGAGAGAGAGAGAGAGAGAGAGACATCAGCAGGGTCAACAAACTAACAGAGAGAGAGAGAGAGAGAGAGAGAGAGAGAGAGAGACAGACATCAGCAGGGTCAACAAACTAACAGAGAGAGAGAGAGAGAGAGACATCAGCAGGGTCAACAAACTAACAGAGAGAGAGAGAGAGAGAGAGAGAGAGAGAGACAGACATCAGCAGGGTCAACAAACTAACAGAGAGAGAGAGAGAGAGAGAGAGAGAGAGAGAGACATCAGCAGGGTCAACAAACTAACAGAGAGAGAGAGAGAGAGAGAGAGAGAGAGAGAGATCAGCAGGGTCAACAGAGAATCATTCATGAATAAAATATCAACTCAAACAAAGAACAACAACAAAGTGAGCATAGACAGAACTAGCTCTCTCTTGCTCTCTGTCTCATACTCACTGTCTCTCTCACTCTCTCTCAACAATAACAAGGTGTAATTAATGCCGTTCAGAGCAGTTAACGAGCCAATCACTTTCCATCACTCTATTAATTACCGTTCTACTTAACTATTATCATTCTCTATTACTCTCTCTATCATTATCTTTCAACAATAACAAAGTGTAATTAATACCCTTCTACTACCCTATCATCATTATTTTTATCTATCTCTCTCTTTCTCTATCATTCTGTATCTCTATTGATATCTCTCACTCTGTATCTCATTTTATCTCTCTCATTCCCTTCAGTAATAACAAGGTGTAATGAACACCATTCGGAGTCATTAACGCACCATCCACTTTCCACTGCTTTATTAATTACCCTCCTACTCCTCTATTATCATCTGTTTTTGTCTCAACAATAACAAGGGGTAATTAGCACTGTTCTGACTCACTAACACACCGTCCATTTTCCACCTCTCCATTAATAATTCTCCTATGCCCAATCATCAACCTTCCCTTCTCTTTATTCCTACCATTATCATCCACATTACCTCCCTCTCTTCCAGCATCCTTCTCCACCTCCCCATGCACCATCTTCCTCTTATCTCACTCCTTGCCCACTCATTCTTAGCAGTCTTCAGGCCAGCTAAGTAGTAGATAGTGAGGGGTAATTGTTAGTGGTAGTAGATAGAAGACACCACACACAGATGAGACACAGGGATGTTAGGAAGCACTTCTTCAGTCACAGAGTTGTCAGGAAGTGGAAGTCTGAAAAGTAAGGTAGTTTACCTGGAGTTTACCTGGAGAGAGTTTCGGGGGTCAACGCCCCCGCGGCCCGGTCTGTGACCAGGCCTCCTGGTGGATCAGCGCCTGATCAACCAGGCTGTTGCTGCTGGCTGCACGCAAACCAACGTACGAGCCACAGCCCGGCTGATCAGGAACTGACTTTAGGTGCTTGTCCAGTGCCAGCTTGAAGACTGCCAGGGGTCTGTTGGTAATCCCCCTTATGTGTGCTGGGAGGCAGTTGAACAGTCTCGGGCCCCTGACACTTATTGTATGGTCTCTTAACGTGCTAGTGACACCCCTGCTTTTCATTGGGGGGATGGTGCATCGTCTGCCAAGTCTTTTGCTTTCGTAGTGAGTGATTTTCGTGTGCAAGTTCGGTACTAGTCCCTCTAGGATTTTCCAGGTGTATATAATCATGTATCTCTCCCTCCTGCGTTCCAGGGAATACAGGTTTAGAAACCTCAAGCGCTCCCAGTAATTGAGGTGTTTTATCTCCGTTATGCGCGCCGTGAAAGTTCTCTGTACATTTTCTAGGTCGGCAATTTCACCTGCCTTGAAAGGTGCTGTTAGAGTGCAGCAATATTCCAGCCTAGATAGAACAAGTGACCTGAAGAGTGTCATCATGGGCTTGGCCTCCCTAGTTTTGAAGGTTCTCATTATCCATCCTGTCATTTTTCTAGCAGATGCGATTGATACAATGTTATGGTCCTTGAAGGTGAGATCCTCCGACATAATCACTCCCAGGTCTTTGACGTTGGTGTTTCGCTCTATTTCGTGGCCAGAATTTGTTTTGTACTCTGATGAAGATTTAATTTCCTCATGTTTACCATATCTGAGTAATTGAAATTTCTCATCGTTGAACTTCATATTGTTTTCTGCAGCCCACTGAAAGATTTGGTTGATGTCCGCCTGGAGCCTTGCAGTGTCTGCAATGGAAGACACTGTCATGCAGATTCGGGTGTCATCTGCAAAGGAAGACACGGTGCTGTGGCTGACATCCTTGTCTATGTCGGATATGAGGATGAGGAACAAGATGGGAGCTAGTACTGTGCCTTGTGGAACAGAGCTTTTCACCGTAGCTGCCTCGGACTTTACTCTGTTGACGACTACTCTCTGTGTTCTGTTAGTGAGGAAATTATAGATCCATCGACCGACTTTTCCTGTTATTCCTTTAGCGCGCATTTTGTGCGCTATTACGCCATGGTCACACTTGTCGAAGGCTTTTGCAAAGTCTGTATATATTACATCTGCATTCTTTTTGTCTTCTAGTGCATTTAGGACCTTGTCGTAGTGATCCAGTAGCTGAGACAGACAGGAGCGACCTGTTCTAAACCCATGTTGCCCTGGGTTGTGTAACTGATGGGTTTCTAGATGGGTGGTGATCTTGCTTCTTAGGACCCTTTCAAAGATTTTTATGATATGGGATGTTAGTGCTATTGGTCTGTAGTTCTTTGCTGTTGCTTTACTGCCCCCTTTGTGGAGTGGGGCTATGTCTGTTGTTTTTAGTAACTGAGGGACGACCCCCGTGTCCATGCTCCCTCTCCATAGGATGGAAAAGGCTCGTGATAGGGGCTTCTTGCAGTTCTTGATGAACACAGAGTTCCATGAGTCTGGCCCTGGGGCAGAGTGCATGGGCATGTCATTTATCGCCTGTTCGAAGTCATTTGGCGTCAGGATAACATCGGATAGGCTTGTGTTAATCAAATTTTGTGGCTCTCTCATAAAAAATTCATTTTGATCTTCGACTCTCAGTCTGGTTAGCGGCTTGCTAAAAACTGAGTCATATTGGGACTTGAGTAGCTCACTCATTTCCTTGCTGTCATCTGTGTAGGACCCATCTTGTTTAAGTAGGGGCCCAATACTGGGCGTTGTTCTCGATTTTGATTTGGCATAGGAGAAGAAATACTTTGGGTTTCTTTCGATTTCATTTATAGCTTTTAGTTCTTCCCGCGATTCCTGACTCCTAAAGGATTCTTTTAGCTTAAGTTCGATGCTTGCTATTTCTCTGACCAGTGTCTCCCTGCGCATTTCAGATATATTGACCTCTTTTAGCCGCTCTGTTATTCTTTTCCGTCGCCTGTAAAGGGAGCGCCTGTCTCTTTCTATTTTACATCTACTCCTCCTTTTTCTTAGAGGAATAAGCCTTGTGCATACATCGAGTGCCACCGAGTTAATCTGTTCTAGGCATAAGTTTGGGTCTGTGTTGCTTAGTATATCTTCCCAGCTTATATCGGTTAGGACTTGGTTTACTTGGTCCCACTTTATGTTTTTGTTATTGAAGTTGAATTTGGTGAATGCTCCCTCGTGACTAGTCTCATTTTGTCGGTCTGGGGCTCCTCGCATACATGTCTGAACCTCAATTATGTTGTGATCTGAGTATATTGTTTTTGATATGGTGACATTTCTTATCAGATCATCATTGTTAGTGAATATGAGGTCTAGTGTATTCTCCAGTCTAGTAGGCTCTATTATTTGCTGGTTTAAATTGAATTTTGTGCAGAGATTTAAAAGCTCGTGTGAGTGTGAGTTTTCATCAGAGCTGCCTCCTGGTGTTATTACTGCAACAATATTATTTGCTATATTCCTCCATTTTAGGTGCCTTAAGTTGAAATCCCCCAGGAGCAAGATGTTGGGTGCAGGAGCTGGAAGATTTTCCAGACAGTGGTCAATTTTTAACAGCTGTTCCTGGAATTGCTGGGATGTTGCATCCGGAGGCTTGTAGACTACCACAATGACTAGGTTTTGGTTCTCGACCTTTACTGCTAAAACTTCCACTACGTCATTTGAGGCATTAAGCAGTTCTGTGCAAACAAGTGACTCTGCAATGTACAGGCCAACCCCCCCCTTTTGCCTGTTCACTCTGTCACATCTGTATAGGTTGTAACCTGGGATCCATATTTCATTGTCCAAGTGATCCTTTATGTGGGTCTCAGTGAAAGCCGCGAACATTGCCTTTGCCTCTGCAAGCAGTCCACGGATGAAAGGTATTTTGTTGTTTGTTGCTGGCTTTAGACCCTGTATATTTGCAAAGAAGAATGTTATCGGACTGGTGGTATTGTTGGTACTGGGGGGGGATTTTTTTTCCGGCATTAGTATCTGTATCTGTTGGTTTGGAGTGGAGGCCATCGACTGTGGTTCCACTCCAGGAATGACTGGATTTGGTGTACGATTTCTGCCATTTCCTGCCAGTTTTTTTTCCTTCCTGGCACTAAAAAACCTCTCCCTCTTGAGTGGCTGTGGCTACCCAGGTTTTCCCATGGCCTGGATGTTTTGTATCTTTTTGTCCCCTTTAGATGGTATGCCTGGCAATTTAAGTTATAGCACAGTCTTTCCTGTACTGAAGAGGTACACATTTCAGGGTGAAAAAGCTTACAGGAAGGGAGTTTGCATTTTCCTGTTGTCATATGGGCATGGCATTTTCTAGGGTGGTCATAGTTGCACGTCCCATCTGTTTTTCCAGATTTCCCATGCCAGCAGATACCAAGTGCATAGTATGTGCACAGGCTTGGTTTCCGCTTGCCTTGGGTTTCTGTGACTGTATTCCCTGTTGGTGCATGTTTCCCTGTCTTACTTCTATCCTCCCTAGCACCAACAATGGAGCTCCCACCAGTTGTTTTTGGTAATTTATCCTCACTATTGCTATTGGAGTCCTCTTGTTTGCTATTTCCTGCGGTATTTCTAGTTTGCAATATTGGTTTTATCTTATCTTTGACTACACTTGTTTCCCTACTATGGCTCCTATCCCCTATGTGGTCATTTATATGTATTCCTTCCTGCGTATAATTCCCGACTACCTGGACAAAATCTCCAGCTTCATCATTACTGTCTCCCAGGACAGTATCTCCAGCTTCACCATTTCTGTCTCCCAGGACAGCACCTCCAGCTTCACCATTACTGTCTCCCAGGACAGCACCTCCAGCTTCACCATTACTGTCTCCCAGGACAGCACCTCCAGCTTCACCATTACTGTCTCCCAGGACAGCACCTCCAGCTTCACCATTACTGTCTCCCAGGACAGCACCTCCAGCTTCACCATTACTGTCTCCCAGGACAGCACCTCCAGCTTTACTATTACTGTCTCCCAGGACATCACCTCCAGCCTTACAGTTTCTGACTACATGGCCAGTATCAAGGGCAGTACCATTCAGCCCAGACTTTTTATGTTCCCATCTGTTGTAGAAAGCTTCCAGGTTTTCTATGAAAGCAGCTTTGATGTTATCCTCTTTTAATACCCTTGTGATTTTAGTCCACAGATTTTCCTCATTTGGGCATACCCAAAAACACTTCCCTGTTTTAATACTGCTTGTAGCTAGTTCTTGGATATCTGCACAAGGGGCGTGACACCAATTTCCACAAAAATGACAATTTATCCATGTGGAAGCCCGTTTGTTTGACTGACCACAGACTACACACAGCTTCATAATGATTTGAATGGTTGATTTACTGCAATTCTACTAGCAACCTCTTGAATATTATATTAATAACCTTAAATGAAGCTCTAGCTATTTGTATTTCTGTTTCTAACTCTTTTTGTATATTGGACAGCTTACCGTCACGTTCCTGATTTTTAATGTTTGTGTTTATAAGGGCGCCTACAACCCCATCCGTTTACAGTCTGCTTTATTGTCCAACGAAACTGTGGAGACAGATACCACACAGAGCTTTAAGAAGAGGTATGATAAAGCTTGCGGAGCAGGGAAAGAGTGGGCCTAGGAATGACTAGAGAAGAGGCAGGGCCAGGAGCTGTGACTCGACCACTGCAACCAAAGTTAGGTGAGTACACACACAACAGACATCACACACACACACACACACACACACACACACACACACACACACACACACACACACACACACACACACACACACACACACACACACACACACACACACTCACACACACACACACACACACACACACACACACACACACACACACACACACACACGCACACGCACACGCACACACACACGCACACACACACACACACATACACACACACACACACACACACATAACAGCAGACAAGAAAGTCAGTGAAGCAGGCATCACACACACACAGGTAGTAATTGCAGTAATGTACAACCCACCACAGAACAGCAGGAGGCCAAGAGCAGAATATGAAGAGAGCAACAGAGCAATGGTGGACACACTAGCTGAGGTGGCCAGAAGAGCTCACATGGGTAGGACAAAGTTACTAGTTAAATTTGATATCAGTCACAAGGAGATTGAATGGGAAAACCTGGAGCCACATGGGGGACTCAAAACATGGAGAGCCAAGATGATGGAGGTGGTGTTGGAAAATCCTCATGCATCAGTATCACAGAGACACTACTAGAGAGAGAGAGTGAAGAGGATGAACCAGCAAGATTGGACCTTGTATTCACCTTGAGTAGCTCAGACATCGAAGACATCACATATGAAAGGCCCCTCGGGGCTAGTGATCACGTGGTTCTGAACTTCGAATACATAGAGTTACAAGTGGAGAGGGAAGCAGGAGTAGGATGGGAGAAGCCAAACTACAAAAGTGTGAACTACACATGCATGAGGAGTGTCCTGCGAGAAGTTCAGTGGGAAAGAGAATTGGTGGGAAAATAAGTAAACAAAATGATGGACTACACAACAACAAAATGCAGAGAAGACAAAGGAGAGGTTCTTTCCCAAGAGCAACAGAAATAATAGGAAGACCAAAACGTGCCCTTGGTTCACCCAAAGGTACACAGAGAAAAAACTAGTGTGCTAGAGAATGGAAAAAGTACAGAAGATAAAGGACCCAGGAAAATGAACAGATTAGTCAAAGAACCAGAAACGAATGTACACACATAAGGAAGGAGGCCCAACGACAGTACAAAAACGACATAGCATCAAAAGTCAAGTCTGACCTGATGCCGTTGTACAGCCACATCAGGTGGAAGACAACAGTCAAAGACCAGGTGATCAGGCTGAGAAAGTATGTGAGGAGCTCAACATGAGATTTAAAGAAGTATTCACAGTGGAGATGGAAAGGACTCTGGGAAGTCAGGAGAAGGGGGTACACCAACAAAGGGTGCACTAACAAGTGCTGGACGAAATACACACAACTGAGGAGGAGGTGAAGAAGCTGCTAAGGGACTGCAGACACATTCATCACTTTCAAAACTACAGTTAGAAAACATCTTATCTCCCTGATCCACCCCGACAACTAAGTACATGATAACCACCTGGTGGTTCACAATTACACTCACTCACCCACTGACTATAAACCCAGAAATACTAATCTTAAAATAATAAATTATAACTAGTCATAAGTTTGCCTATGATACTCCAATATCGACACTTTGTATTGTGCCAAAACAAAAGGATTCACATTGCTAAACTCACAAATTATGATGTAGTCACTTAGCCTTAATACCATAATCTGTAAGGATTTAATGTTAAGATTTAATCTAAGTCTGCCCGAAATGCCTAGCTATGCTAGGTGTCCTAGTGGCCCCCTCTGTAATTAGTATTTTATAACACATAAACCACACAATATCCAAATCCTGTAAACCCCACATTGTAACCCTTATAGAGAATAAACTTGATTTGATTTGATTTGATACCTCAAAGGCAATGGGACCAGACAACATCTCCCCGTGGATCCTTAGAGAGGGAGCAGAAATGCTGTGTGTGCCACTAACCACAATCTTCAACACATTCCTGGAAACTGGGCAACTACCTGAGGTATGGAAGATGGCAACTGTAGTACCCATATTCAAAAAAGGAGACAGAAAAGAGGCACTAAACTACAGACCAGTGTCACTGACTGGTAGAGTATGCAAAGTCATGGAGAAAATTATCAGGAGAGTGGTGGAGCACCTGGAATGGAGCAAGAGAACAAATGCCAACCAGCACGGATTTATGGAAGGCAAATCCTGTGTCACAAACCTTCTGGAGTTTTATGATAAACAGTAGTAAGACACGAGAGGGAGGGGTGGGTTGATTGCATCTTCTTGGACTGCAAAAAGACCTTCAACACAGTTCCTCACAAGAGATTAGTGCAGAAGCTGGAGGTTCAGGCACGTATAACAGGAAGGGCACTACAATGGATCAGAGAATACCTGACAAGGAGGCAACAATGAGTCAACAATGAGTCCCACGGGGGTCGGTCCTAGGACCAGTGCTATTTCTGGTATATGTGAATGACATGATGGAAGGGTTAGACTCAGAAGTGTCCCTGTTCGCAGATGATGTGAAGTTGATGAGGAGAATTAAATCAGATGAGGATCAGGTAGGACTTTAAAGAGACCTGGACAGACTGGACACCTGGTCCAGCAACTGGCTTCTCGAATTTAACCCCGCCAAATGCAAAGTCATGAAGATCGGAGAAGGGCAGAGAAGACCGCAGATGGAGTATAGGCTAGGTGGACAAAGACTGCAAACCTCGCTCAAGGAGAAAGATCTTGGGGTGAGTATAACACCGAGCATGTCTCTGGAAGCACACATCAATCAGATAACTGCTGCAGCATATGGGCGCCTGGCAAACCTGAGAATAGCATTCCGATACCTTAGTAAGAAATCGTTCAAGACACTGTACACTGTGTACGTCAGGCCTATACTGGAGTATGCAGCACCTGTTTGGAACCCGCACTTGATCAAGCACGTAAAGAAATTAGAGAAAGTACAAAGGTTTGCGACAAGGTTAGTTCCAGAGCTAAGGGGAATGTCGTACGAAGAAAGTTAAGGGAAATCAGCCTGACGACACTGGAGACAGGAAGGCCAGGGGAGACATGATAACGACATACAAAATACTGCGTGTAATAGATAAAGTGGACAGAGACAGGATGTTCCAGAGATGGGACACAGAAACAAGAGGTCATAATTGGAAGCTGAAGACTCAGACGAGTCACAGGGACGTTAGGAAGTATTTCTTCAGTCACAGAGTAGTTAGCAAGTGGAATAGCCTAGCAAGTGAAGTAGTGGAGGCAGGAACCATACATAGCTTTAAGACGAGGTATGACAAAGCTCAGGAAGCAGAGAGAGAGAGGACCTAGAAGCGATCAGTGAAAATGCGGGGCCAGGAGCTGAGTCTCGATCCCTGCAGCCACAATTAAGTGAGTGCAATTAAGTGAGTACACACACACACACACAACCGACACCATACACACGCAGCAGACGTCACACGCACACACACACACACACACACACACACACACACACACGCACACAGCAGATATCACACACACACTCACACACACACACACACACACACACACACACACACACACACACACACACACTCACACACACACACACACACACACACACACACACACACACACACACACACACACACACACACACACACACACACACACACACACACACACACTCACACACACACACACACACGCGCACACACACGGGGCCAGGAGCTAAGACTCGACCCCTGCAACCACAAATAGGTGAGTACACACACACACACACACACACACGCACACACACAGCAGACACACTCACACGCACACACACACACACACACACACACGCACACTGGAACGCAGGAGGGAGAGATACATGATTATATACACCTGGAAAATCCTAGAGGGACTAGTACCGAACTTGCACACGAAAATCACTCACTACGAAAGCAAAAGACTTGGCAGACGATGCACCATCCCCCCAATGAAAAGCAGGGGTGTCACTAGCACGTTAAGAGACCATACAAT
The DNA here is from genome assembly GCF_038502225.1 of Cherax quadricarinatus. Classification (NCBI taxonomy): domain Eukaryota; kingdom Metazoa; phylum Arthropoda; class Malacostraca; order Decapoda; family Parastacidae; genus Cherax; species Cherax quadricarinatus. The sequence continues at coordinate 78,386,485 of NC_091294.1, forward strand.
AAGTGTCAGGGGCCCGAGACTGTTCAACTGCCTCCCAGCACACATAAGGGGGATTACCAACAGACCCCTGGCAGTCTTCAAGCTGGCACTGGACAAGCACCTAAAGTCAGTTCCTGATCAGCCGGGCTGTGGCTCGTACGTTGGTTTGCGTGCAGCCAGCAGCAACAGCCTGGTTGATCAGGCGCTGATCCACCAGGAGGCCTGGTCACAGACCGGGCCGCGGGGGCGTTGACCCCCGAAACTCTCTCCAGGTAAACTCCAGGTCCACACACACAACTACCTGGGCAACTACCTGAGGTATGGAAGACGGCAAATGTAGTTCCCATTTTTAAAAAAGGAGACAGAAAAGAGGCACTAAACTATAGACCTGTGTCATTGACGTGTATAGTATGCAAAATTATGGTGAAGATTATCAGGAGGAGAGTGGTGGAGCACCTGGAACGGAACAAGAGTATAAATGCCAACCAGCACGGATTCACGGAAGGCAAATCCTGTGTCACAAACCTTCTGGAGTTTTATGATAAAATAACAGAAGTAAGACACGAGAGAGAGGGGTGGGTTGACTGCATCTTCTTGGACTGCAAGAAGGCCTTTGACACAGTTCCTCACAAGAGATTAGTGCAGAAGCTAGAGCATCAGGCACATATAACAGGAAGGGCACTGCAATGGATCAGAGAATACCTGACAGGGAGGCAACAACGAGTCATGGTACGTAATGATGTATCACAGTGGGCACCTGTGACGAGCGGGGTCCCACAGGGGTCGGTCCTAGGACCAGTGCTATTTTTGGTATATGTGAACGACATGATGGAAGGGTTAGACTCAGAAGTGCCCTTGTTTGCAGATGATGTGAAGTTAATGAGGAGAATTAAATCTGATGAGGACCAGGCAGGACTTCAAAGAGACCTGGACAGACTGGACACCTGGTCCAGCAAATGGCTTCTCGAATTTAATCCTGCCAAATGCAAAGTCATGAAGATAGGGGAAGGGCACAGAAGACCACAGACAGAGTATAGGCTAGGTGGCCAAAGACTGCAAACCTCACTCAAGGAGAAAGATCTTGGGGTGAGTATAACACCGAGCATGTCTCCGGAAGCACACATCAATCAGATAACTACTGCAGCATATGGGCGCCTGGCAAACCTGAGAATAGCATTCCGATACCTTAGTAAGGAATCATTCAAGACACTGTACACCGTGTATGTCAGGCCCATACTGGAGTATGCAGCACCTGTTTGGAACCCGCACTTGATAAAGCACGTCAAGAAACTAGAGAAAGTACAAAGGTTTGCGACAAGGTTAGTTCCAGAGCTAAGGGGAATGTCCTATGAAGAAAGACTAAGGGAAATCGGCCTGACGACACTGGAGGACAGGAGGGTCAGGGGAGACATGATAACGACATATAAAATACTGCGTGGAATAGACAAGGTGGACAAAGATAGGATGTTCCAGGGAGGGGACACAGAAACAAGAGGCCACAATTGGAAGTTGAAGACACAAATGAGTCAGAGAGATAGTAGGAAGTATTTCTTCAGTCATAGAGTTGTAAGGCAGTGGAATAGCCTAGAAAATGACGTAGTGGAGGCAGGAACCATACACAGTTTTAAGACGAGGTTTGATAAAGCTCATGGAGCGGGGAGAGAGAGGGCCCAGTAGCAACCGGTGAAGAGGCGGGGCCAGGAGCTAAGACTCGACCCCTGCAACCACAAATAGGTGAGTACACACGCACACACACACACACACACACACACACACACACACACACACACACACACACACACACACACAGTAGACATCACACACAGACAGCAGCAGCAGACAAGAGAGTCAGTGGAGCAGACATAAGAGAGAGGTAACGAGGGGGCGCCAGAGCTGAGTGAGACTCGCTTCAAGTGAACTGGTAAACATTAGCTAACTAGCGAGCCTCACTCCTCCCTCCCTTCCAGCCAAAAATACCAGCATTTACCCGGATTTATGGAGATTTATAAAGATTTACCGGGATTTGCCAGGATTTACAAGGATTTTAAGAGGACAAGAGAGTCAGTGGAGCAGAGATAAAAGAAGAGAGGTAAGGAGGAGACAGCCGAGTGAGACTCGCTTCAAGTGAACTGGTAAACATTAGCTAACTAACGAGCCTCACACTTCCCGCCAAAAATACCAGGATTTGTAGTGATTTATTGGGATTTACTACTGGGATTCATAGGGATTTACCAGGATTTCTAAGAATTTACTGGGATTTACTGGAATTTATAAAAGATTACCTGGATATATATGGATTTACAGGGATTTACCGGAATTTGTAGGGATTACTGGGATTTATGGGATTTTAACAGGATTTACAGGGATTAATCTCTCACTCTCTCTCTCTCAGTTACACATTCTCTCTCTCTCTCTCTCTCTCTCTCTCTCTCTCTCTCTGTCACTCTCTCTCTCTCTCTCTCAGTCACTCTCTCTCTCTCTCTCAGTCACTCTCTCTCTCTCTCTCTCTCTCTCACTCACTGATGGTAGTCAGCCAGGCAGAAAATTGGAAATCAGTAATGTGTGAAATAGGACGTTGATCACTTAGACCCATTAATGAGGTTTAAAGTCTACCTACTACACCATTAATAGGGTTTGAAGTCTATCTTCTACACCATGGATGTTAATGGGGTTTAAAGACTACTACTCCATTAATGGGGTTGAAAGACTACTACTCCATTAATGGGGTTTAAAATATGTCTACTACACCATTAATGGGGTTTCAAATCTATCTGCTACACTATTAATGAGGTTTAAAATCTATCTACTACACAATTAATGAGGTTTCAAGTCTATCTACTACACCATAATGGGTTTTGAAGTCTATTTACTGCACCATGATTATTAATGCGGGTTTAAAGTCGTACACCATGGTCATCAAGACTGGTTTATGGGGTTTAAAGTCTGCCTACTACCTCATTAATGGGGTTTGAAGTCTATCTACTACACAAGGGAGATTCTTAACTAATCAGAAGAGAGGGACACTTAAAGGTGAGTTCTGATTGGCGCTCCCGAGATCGATAGACTCTGATAGACAGTAAAACATTCACTGATTTACATATTATTGCTTCAGTGAGCTTAAATAGAGCTCCAGGGAGCTTATAGAGCCTTAGTGAGTCTATAGTCTTAATGAGCTTAGAGAGCCTTACCTTAATAGAGCCTTTGTGAGCCTATATAGAGCCTTGAGCCTGTATAGAGCCGTAGTGAGCCTATAGTTCTCTAGTGAGAAAATTAGAGCCTCAGTGAGCCTATGTAGAGCCGTAGTGAGCCTATAGTTCTCCAGTGAGGACATTAGAACCTTAATGAGCCTATATATAGCCTCAGTGAGCTTTATGCAGCCTTAGTGAGCTTATATAGAGTCTTAGTGAGTCTATATAGAGTTTTAGTGAGCTATATAGAGCCTTAGCCTAGACAGAGCCTTAATGAGCCTATATAGAGCCTTAGTGAAATTATATAGAGCCTTAGCGTAGATAGAGCCTTAGTGAGCCTATATAAAGCCTTAGCCTATATAGAGCCTTAATTGAGCTTAGTAGAGCCTTAGCGTGCCTATATAGAGCCTTAGTGAGCCTATATAGAGCCTCAGTGAGCTTTACGGAGCCTTAGTGAGCTTATATAGCCTTAGTGAGTCTATATAAAGCCTTAGTGATCTATATAGAGTCTTAGCCTAGATAAAGCCTTGATGCGTAGGGAGACACTGGTCAGAGAAATAGCAAACATCGAACTCAAGCTAAAGGAATCTTATAGGAGTCAGGAATCTCGGGAAGAACTAAAAGTCATAAATGAAATCGAAAGAAACCCAAAGTATTTCTTCTCCTATGCCAAATCAAAGTCGAGAACAACGTCCAGTATTGGGCCCTTACTTAAACAAGATGGGTCCTACACAGATGACAGCAAGGAAATGAGTGAGCTACTCAAGTCCCAATATGACTCAGTTTTTAGCAAGCCGCTAACCAGACTGGGAGTCGAAGATCAAAATTAATTTTTTATGAGAGAGCTACAAAATTTAATTAACACAAGCCTATCCGATGTTATCCTGACGCCAAATGACTTTGAACAGGCGATAAATGACATGCCCATGCACTCTGCCCCAGGGCCAGACTCATGGAACTCTGTGTTCATCAAGAACTGCAAGAAGCCCTTATCACGAGCCTTTTCCATCCTATGGAGAGGGAGCATGGACACGGGGGTCGTCCCACAGTTACTAAAAACAACAGACATAGCCCCACTCCACAAAGGGGGCAGTAAAGCAACAGCAAAGAACTACAGACCAATAGCACTAACATCCCATATCATAAAAATCTTTGAAAGGGTCCTAAGAAGCAAGATCACCACCCATCTAGAAACCCATCAGTTACACAACCCAGGGCAACATGGGCTTAGAACAGGTCGCTTCTGCCTGTCCCAGCTACTGGACCACTATGACAAGGTCCTGGATGCACTAGAAGATAAACAAATAGCAGTTGTAGTATACACAGACTTTGTAAAAGCCTTCGACAAGTGTGATCATGGCGTAATAGCGCACAAAATGCGTGATAAAGGAATAACAGGAAAAGTTGGTAGATGGATCTATAATTTCCTCACAAACAGAACACAAAGAGTAGTAGTCAACAGAGTAAAGTCCGAGGCAGCTACGGTGAAAAACTCTGTTCCACAAGGCACAGTACTCGCTCCCATCTTGTTCCTCATCCTCATATCTGACATAGACAAGGATGTCAGCCACAGCACCGTGTCTTCCTTTTCAGATGACACCCGAATCTGCATGACAGTGTCTTCCATTGCAGACACTGCAAGGCTCCAGGCGGACATCAACCAAATCTTTCAGTGGGCTGCAGAAAACAATATGAAGTTCAACGATGAGAAATTTCAATTACTCCACAAAACAGAGTGAAAAACCAACGTCAAAGACCTGGGAGTGATCATGTCGGAGGATCTTCCCTTCAAGGACCAAAATATTGTATCAATCGCATCTGCTAGAAAAATGACAGGATGGATAATGAGAACCTTCAAAACTAGGGGTGCCAAGCCCATGATGACACTCTTCAGGTCACTTGTTCTATCTAGGCTGGAATATTGCTGCACACTAACAGCACCTTTCAAGGCAGGTGAAATTGCTGACCTAGAAAATGTACAGAGAACCTTCACGGCGCGCATAACGGAGATAAAACACCTCAATTACTGGGAGCGCTTGAGGTTCCTGAACCTGTACTCCCTGGAATGCAGGCGGGAGAGATACATGATTATATACACCTGGAAAATCCTAGAGGGACTAGTACCGAACTTGCACACAAAAATCACTCACTACGAAAGCAAAAGACTTGGCAGACGATGCAACATCCCCCCAATGAAAAGCAGGGGTGTCACTAGCACGTTAAGAGACCATACAATAAGTGTCAGGGGCCCGAGACTGTTCAACTGCCTCCCAGCATACATAAGGGGGATTACCAATAGACCCCTGGCAGTCTTCAAGCTGGCACTGGACAAGCACCTAAAGTCAGTTCCTGACCAGCCGGGCTGTGGCTCGTACGTTGGTTTGCGTGCAGCCAGCAGTAACAGCCTGGTTGATCAGGCTCTGATCCACCAGGAGGCCTGGTCACAGACCGGGCCGCGGGGGCGTTGATCCCCGGAACTCTCTCCAGGTAAACTCCAGGTAATGAACCTATATAGAGCCTTAGTGAGCTTATATAGAGCCTTAGCCTAGATAGAGCCTTAGTGAGCCTATATAAAGTCTTAGTAAGCCTATTATAGAGCCTTAATGAGCTTAACAAAGCCTTAGCGTGCCTATATAGAGCCTTAGTGAACCTATATAGAGCCTTAGTGAACCTATATAGAGCCTTAGTGAACTTATATAGAGCCTTAGTAAACCTATATAGAACCTTAGTGAACCTATATTGAGCCTTAGTGAATCTATATAGAGCGTTAGTGAAATTGTATAGAGCCTTAATGAGCCTATATAGAGCCTTAGTGAACTTATATAGAGCCTTAGTGAGATTATATAGAACCTTTGTGAGCCTATATAGAGCCTTAGTGAACTTATTCATAGCCCTAATAAGCCTATATAGAGTCTTAATGGGTTTATAGAACTCCAGTGAGAATATATAGAGCCTTATGAGCCTATAGAGTTTAATGAGCTTATATAAAGCTTAGTGAGCCTATATAGAGCCTTAGTGAGCCTCTATAGACTCTTAGTGACCCTATATAAAGTGTTAGTGAGCCTTTATTGAGCTCCAGTGAACTATATAGAGCCTTACTGAACCTATATGCAGCATAATGAACTTATATAAACACTAGTGAGCCTATAGGGCTCTAGTGAGCCTATATAGAGCTTCAAATTGTAAATAAATAAATAAAATAAATAAATAAATAAATAAATAAAGAGCCCAAATTCAGAATCATTGATCGCATGTCCGCGATGTCCGAAAGCCGGGTTCATTATTCCGCAAGCCGGGTTCATTATTCCGCAAGCCGGGTTCATTATGGATTACAAGGCAAGTCCATATGTAGATAAATTTTCTATTAAGCAAGAAATCTTACATTTCCACACTTTCACCTATAGTTTGAGCTTTACGGAGTATATATTGAGCCTTAATGAATCTATAGAGAACTTTAAAGAGCTTTAATAAAGAATTAATTACCGTGCTTGTGCCACTGTCTGCCCACCGGGTTCATTAGGGCTTATGAGAATCGTTCGTATTTATGTGGATAAATTCTTTATTAAACAAATGAACGTTCATTTCTACACGTTTTGCTATAGACAGAGTTTTAGGGAACCTACAAAGAGCCTTAGTGAACCTATAGAGAGGTTAAAAGAGGGTAGATGAAGAAGTATTGATCATAATTCCACGACGGTCCGCCAGTCGGATTCACTAAGTGGACAGTCTCTACTACTGAAAACAAACACATTAAACATATGTTTCCACAGGTCCTCTTATAGATAGAGTTCACATGATCCATATAGAGCTCTGGAAAATCTATATATAGGTACAGTGAGCCTATATAGAAATTAAAAGAGCCCAAATATATGGTTAATGACAATATTTCTTTAACTGCCCGCCAGGCGGGTTCATTAATTTGGACCAACTCTATTAAGTAAATAAACATGCACTGTTACACGTTTATATATATATATATATATATATATATATATATATATATATATATATATATATATATATATATATATATATATATATATATATATATATATATATATATATATGAAGCTCTAGTGAATATATATAGAGCTCTAGTGAGCCTATATAGACCTTAAATGAGCCTAAATATAGGATTATTGACTATATTTCTGCTGGTTCATTAAGGCCAGTGAAAACCGTCGGTAAAAATACCGACAAATTCTCGATTTAGCAAATCACACTTACATTTGAATACTTTTTCTATAATCACAGCTCTTTTGAATCTATATAGAGCATGACAGAACCCAAAATAGGCTTATTGACCTTTCCTGACAAAAATTCGACATCCAGTTGCGTCCAGACTCAACAGTTGAAAAATATGAGAAAAAGTGCGTTTTAGACAAAATGAAATACATTTCAACATTTTTTCTATAGATAGAGCGTTTTCTCACATGCGGAGAGCTAAAAAGACCTAAATAAGAGCTCATAGAGCCTATATCTCCAAAAGAATTGCAATACAATTTCGTCAGGAGGGAGACTCTGAAAAAAATCTAAAAAAAAAAAACACATTTTTGGGGGGGAAATAAACTACATTTATAAAGGTAGTCCTATACGAAGAGATTTCCTAGACACGTATAGAGCTTAAAAGAACATAAATAAGAGCTCAAAGAGCCTCTTATCTTCAAAAATCTACCATTCAATTTCATGAAGACCTCTCAAACCAGTTGAAAAATGCATTTATAGGCTAAATAAATTACATTTCTACACTTTTACTACATACAAAGCCTTGTCACACCAACATAACGCACAAATTAACCTAAAAGAAAAGAGACTATAGGCCGATAAAAGGCAAAAAAGTGGTGAAGTAAGGTGCGCGAGGCTCGGGCCGCAGCAACCCACCAACCCAACAAAAACAAACTTGCCGGAAGAGAACTTCGGTGAGCGTCTCCTTATTGACCCGCCATTATTCACCTTATTTAGGGCCTTTTTATTGCCCTTTTGTCTTTTTTAGTGGTAATTATCATCTATTATCTATCTATTTATGAATGTTGATGCGGAGGGTAGATGAAATGTGGGAAGTTGTGGAGATATGAGGCGATTTAGGTGAAGGGGTACCTGCTTGCTTACTAGGTGAAGACTGACAGCAGGTGTAAGGTACCTACTTACTGCTAGGTGACAACCAGGGGTCTTGACAACCAGGGGGTCTTGAAGACAACTAGGGGTCTTGACAACCTGGGGGTCTTGAAGACAACCAGGGGTCTTGACAACCAGGGGTCTTCACAACCAGGGGTCTTGATACCAGGGGTCTTGAAAACAACCAGGGGTCTTGACAACCAGGGGGTCTTGACGACATCCAGGGGTCTTGACAACCAGGGGTCTTGACAACCAAGGGTCTTGAAGACAACCAGGGGTCTTGACAACCAGGGGGTCTTGAAGACAGCCAGGGGTCTTGACAACCAGGGGGTCTTGAAGACAACCAGGGGTCTTGATACCAGGGGTCTTGAAGACAACCAGGGGTCTTGACAACCTGGAGGTCTTGAAGACAACCAGGGGTCTTGACAACCAGGGGTCTTGACAACCAAGGGTCTTGAAGACAACCAGGAGTCTTGACAACCAAGGGTCTTGAAGACTACCAGGGGTCTTGACAACCAGGGGATCTTGAAGACAACCAGAGGTCTTGACAATGAGGGATCTTGAAGACAACCAGGGATCTTGACAACCAGGGGGTCTTGAAGTCAACCAGGGGTCTTTACAACCAGGGGGTCTTGAAGACAACCAGGGATCTTGACAACCAGGGGGTCTTGAAGACAACCAGGGGTCTTGACAACCAGGGGGTCTTGAAGACAACCAGGGGTCTTGACAACCAGGGGTCTTCACAACCAAGGGTCTTGAAGACAACCAGGGGTCTTGAAGACAACCAGGGGTCTTGACAACCAGGGGGTCTTGAAGACAACCAGGGGTCTTGACAACGAGGGGGTCTTGAAGACAACCAGGGATCTTGACAACCAGGGGTTCTTGAAGACAACCAGGGGTCTTGACAACCAGGGGGTCTTGAAGACAACCAGGGATCTTGACAACCAGAGGGTCTTGAAGACAACCAGGGGTTTTGACAACCAGGAGGTCTTGAAGACAACCATTGGTCTTGACAACCAGGGGTCTTGACAACCAGGGGTCTTGAAGACAACCAGGGGTCTTAACTAGGGGTCTTGACAACCAAGGGTCTTGAAGACAACCAGGGGTCTTGACAACCAGGGGTCTTGAAGACAACCAGGGGTCTTGACAACCAGGGGTCTTGACAACCAAGGGTCTTGAACACAACCAGGAGTCTTGACAAACAGGGGGTTTTGAAGACAACCAGGGGTCTTGACAGCCAGGGGTCTTGACAACCAAGGGTCTTGACAACCAGGGGTCTTGACAACCAGGGGGTCTTGAAGACAACCAGGGGTCTTGACAACGAGGGATCTTGACAACCGGGGGTCTTGAAGACAACCAGGGGTCTTGACAACCAGGGGGTCTTGAAGACAACCAGGGGTCTTGACAACCAGGGGTCTTGACAACCAGGGGGTCTTGAAGACAACCAGGGGTCTTGACAACCAGGGGTCTTGACAACCAAGGGTCTTGAAGACAACCAGGGGTCTTGACAACCAGGGGGTCTTGAAGACAACCAGGCGTCTTGACAACGAGGGATCTTGAAGACAACCAGGGGTCTTGACAACCAGGGGGTCTTGAAGACAACCAGGGGTCTTGACAACCAGGGGTCTTGACAACCAAGGGTCTTGAAGACAACCAGGGGTCTTGACAACAAGGGGGTCTTGAAGACAACCAGGGGTCTTGACAACCAGAAGGTCTTGAAGAGAGCCAGGGGTCTTGACAACGAGGGATCTTGAAGACAACCAGGGGTCTTGACAACCGGGGGTCTTGAAGACAACCAGGGGTCTTGACAACCTGGGGGTCTTGAAGACAACCAGGGGTCTTGACAACCAGGGGGTCTTGAAGACAACCAGGGGTCTTGACAACCAGGGGTCTTGACAACCAGGGGTCTTCACAACCAGGGGTCTTGACAACCAGGGGGTCTTCACAACCAGGGGTCTTGACAACCAGGGGTCTTGAAGACAACCAGGGGTCTTGACAACCAGGGGTCTTGACAACCAAGGGTCTTGAAGACAACCAGGGGTCTTGGCAACCAGGGGGTCTTGAAGACAACCAGGGGTCTTGACAACGAGGGATCTTGACAACCAGGGGGTCTTGAAGACAACCAGGGGTTTTGACAACCAGGGGGTCTTGAAGACAACCAGGGGTCTTGACAACCAGGGGTCTTGACAACCAAGGGTCTTGACAACCAGGGGTCTTGACAACCAGTGGTCTTGAAGACAACCAGGGGTCTTGACAGCCAAGGGTCTTGAAGACAACCAGGGGTCTTGACAAACAGGGGTCTTGACAACCAAGGGTCTTGAAGACAACTAGGGGTCTTGACAAACAGGGGGTTTTGAAGTCAACCAGGGGTCATGACAGCCAGGGGTCTTGACAACCAAGGGTCTTGACAACCAGGGGTCTTTACAACCAGGGGGTCTTGAAGACAACCAGGGGTCTTGACAACGAGGGATCTTGACAACCGGGGGTCTTGAAGACAACCAGGGGTCTTGACAACCAGGGGGTCTTGAAGACAACCAGGGGTCTTGACAACCAGGGTTCTTGACAACCAGGGGTCTTGACAACCAGGGGTCTTGACAACCAAGGGTCATGAAGACAACCAGGGGTCTTGACAACCAAGGGGTCTTGAAGACAACCAGGCGTCTTGACAACGAGGGATCTTGACAACCAGGGGTCTTGAAGACAACCAGGGGTCTTGACAACAAGGGGGTCTTGAAGACAACCAGGGGTCTTGACAACCAGGAGGTCTTGAAGAGAACCAGGGGTCTTGACAACGAGGGATCTTGAAGACAACCAGGGGGTCTTGAAGACAACCAGGGGTCTTGACAATCAGGGGGTCTTGACAACCAGGGGTCTTGACAACCAGGGGTTCTTGAAGGCAACCAGGGGTCTTGACAACCAGGGGTCTTGACAACCAAGGGTCTTGAAGACAACCAGGGGTCTTGACAACCAGGGGGTCTTGAAGACAACCAGGGGTCTTGACAACCAGCGGGTCTTGAAGACAACCAGGGGTCTTCACAACGAGGGATCTTGAAGGCAACCAGGGGTCTTGACAACCAGGGGGTCTTGATGACAACCAGGGGTCTTGACAAACAGGGGGTCTTGAAGAGAACCAGGGGTCTTGACAACGAGGGATCTTGAAGACAACCAGGGGTCTTGACAACCAGGGGGTCTTGACAACCAGGGGTCTTGACAACCATGGGTCTTGACAACCAGGGGGTCTTGAAGACAACCAGGGGTCTTGACAACCAAGAGTCTTGAAGACAACCAGGGGTCTTGACAACCAGGGGGTCTTGAAGACAACCAGGGGTCTTGACAACCAGGGGGTCTTGAAGACAACCAGGGGTCTTGACAACCAGGGGTCTTGAAGACAACCAGGGGTCTTGACAACCAGGGGTCTTGAAGACAACCAGGGGTCTTGACAACCAAGGGTCTTGAAGACAACCAGGGGTCTTGACAACCAGGGGTCTTGACAGCCAAGGGTCTTGAAGACAACCAGGGGTCTTGACAACCAGGGGTCTTGACAACCAAGGGTCTTGAAGACAACCAGGGGTCTTGACAAACAGGGGGTCTTGAAGACAACCAGGGGTCTTGACAACCAGGGGGGGGTCTTGAAGACAACCAGGGGTCTTGACAACAGGGGTCTTGAAGACAACCAGGGGTCTTGACAACCAGGGGGTCTTGAAGACAACCAGGGGTCTTGACAACCAGGGGTCTTGTCAACCAGGGGTCTTGACAACCAGGGGGTCTTGAAGACAACCAGGGGTCTTGACAACCAGGATGTCTTGAAGAGAACCAGGGGTCTTGACAACCCTTGACAACCAGGGGTCTTGAAGACAACCAGGGGTCTTGACAACCAGGGGGTCTTGAAGGCAAGCAGGGGTCTTCACAACCAGGGGTCTTGACAACCAGAGGGTCTTGAAGACAACCAGCGGTCTTCACAACCAGGGGTCTTGACAACCAGGGGTCTTGAAGACAACCAGGGGTCTTGACAACCAGGGGTCTTGAAGACAACCAGGGGTCTTGACAACCAGGGGTCTTGACAACCAGGGGTCTTGAAGACAACCAGGGGTCATGAAGATAACCAGGGGTCTTGACAACTAGGGGGTCTTGAAGACAACCAGGGGTCTTGACAACCATGGGTCTTGACAACCAGGGGTCTTTAAGACAACCAGGGGTCTTGACAACCAGGGGTCATGACAACCAGGGGGTCTTGAAGACAACCAGGGGTCTTGGCAACCAGGGGGTCTTGAAGACAACCAGGGGTCTTGACAACGAGGGATCTTGACAACCAGGGGGTCTTGAAGACAACCAGGGGTTTTTACGACCAGGGGGCCTTGAAGACAACCAGGGGTCTTGACAACCAGGGGTCTTGACAACCAGGGGTCTTGACAACCAAGGGTCTTGAAGACAACCAGGGGTCTTGACAACCAGGGGTCTTGAAGACAACCAGGGGTCTTGACAGCCAAGGGTCTTGAAGACAACCAGGGGTCTTGACAACCAGGGGTCTTGACAACCAAGGGTCTTGAAGACAACCAGGGGTCTTGACAAACAGGGGGTTTTGAAGACAACCAGGGGTCTTGACAGCCAGGGGTCTTGACAACCAAGGGTCTTGACAACCAGGGGTCTTGACAACCAGGGGGTCTTGAAGACAACCAGGGGTCTTGACAACGAGGGATCTTGACAACCGGGGGTCTTGAAGACAACCAGGGGTCTTGACAACCAGGGGGTCTTGAAGACAACCAGGGGTCTTGACAACCAGGGGTCTTGACAACCAGGGGTCATGACAACCAGGGGGTCTTGAAGACAACCAGGGGTCTTGGCAACCAGGGGGTCTTGAAGACAACCAGGCGTCTTGACAACGAGGGATCTTGAAGACAACCAGGGGTCTTGACAACCAGGGGTCTTGACAACCAGGGGGTTTTGAAGACAACCAGGGGTCTTGACAACCAGGGGTCTTGACAACCAAGGGTCTTGAAGACAACCAGGGGTCTTGACAACAAAGGGGTCTTGAAGACAACCAGGGGTCTTGACAACCAGGAGGTCTTGAAGAGAACCAGGGGTCTTGACAACGAGGGATCTTGAAGACAACCAGGGGTCTTGACAACCAGGGGGTCTTGAAGACAACCAGGGGTCTTGACAACCAGGGGGTCTTGACAACCAGGGGTCTTGACAACCAGGGGTCTTGACAACCAGGGGGTCTTGAAGACAACCAGGGGTCTTGACAACCAGGGGTCTTGACAACCAAGGGTCTTGAAGACAACCAGGGGTCTTGACAACCAGGGGGTCTTGAAGACAACCAGGGGTCTTGACAACCAGGGGTCTTGAAGACAACCAGGGGTCTTGACAACCAAGGGTCTTGAAGACAACCAGGGGTCTTGAAGACAACCAGGGGTCTTGACAACCAGGGGTCTTGACAACCAAGGGTCTTGAAGACAACCAGGGGTCTTGACAACCAGGGGGTCTTGAAGACAACCAGGGGTCTTGACAACCAGGGGGTCTTGAAGACAACCAGGGGTCTTGACAACGAGGGATCTTGAAGGCAACCAGGGGTCTTGACAACCAGGTGGTCTCGATGACAACCAGGGGTCTTGACAACCAGGGGCTCTTGAAGACAACCAGGGGTCTTGACAACCAGGGGTCTTGAAGACAACCAGGGGTCTTGACAACCAGGGGTCTTGACAACCAGGGGTCTTGAAGACAACCAGGGGTCTTGACAACCAGGGGTCTTGACAACCAGGAGGTCTTGAAGAGAACCAGGGGTCTTGAAGAGAACCAGGGGTCTTGACAACGAGGGATCTTAAAGACAACCAGGGGTCTTGAGAACCAGGGGGTCTCGATGACAACCAGGGGTCTTGAAGACAACCAGGGATCTTGAGGACAACCAGTGGTCTTGAAGACAACCAGGGGTCTTGACAATTAGGGGTCTTGACAACCAGTGGGTCTTGAAGACAACGAGAGATCTTGACAACCAGGGGTCTTTAAGACAACCAAGGGTCTTGAAGGCAACCAGTGGTTTTGACAACCAGGGGGTCTTGAAGACAACGAGAGATCTTGACAACCAGTGGTCTTTAAGACAACCAGGGGTCTTGAAGACAACCAGGGGTCTTGACAACCAGGGGTCTTGAAGACAACCAGGGGTCTTGACAACCAGAGGGTCTTGAAGACAACCAGGGGTCTTGAAGACAACCAGGGAGTCTTCACAACCAGGGGTCTTGAAGACAACCAGGGGTCTTGACAACCAGGGGGTCTTGAAGACAACCAGCGGTCTTCACAACCAGGGGTCTTGACAACCAGGGGTCTTGAAGACAACCAGGGGTCTTGACAACCAGGGGGTCTTGAAGACAACCAGGGGTCTTGACAACCAGGGGTCTTGACAACCAGGGGGTCTTGAAGACAACCAGGGGTCTTGACAACCAGGGGTCTTGACAACCAGGGGGTCTTGAAGACAACCAGGGGTCTTGACAACCAGGGGGTCTTGAAGACAACCAGGGGTCTTGACAACGAGGGATCTTGAAGACAACCAGGGGTCTTGACAACCAGGGGGTCTTGAAGACAACCAGGGGTCTTGACAACCAGGGGTCTTGACAACCAGGGGTCTTGAAGACAACCAGGGGTCTTGACAACCAGGGGTCTTGAAGACAACCAGGGGTCTTGACAACCAGGGGTCTTGAAGACAACCAGGGGTCTTGAAGACAACCAGGGGTCTTGAAGACAACCAGGGGTCTTGAAGACAACCAGGGGTCTTGAAGACAACCAGGGGTCTTGACAACCAGGGGGTCTTGAAGACAACCAGGGGTCTTGAAGACAACCAGGGGTCTTGACAACCAGGGGTCTTGACAACCAGTGGTCTTGAAAACAACCAGGGGTCTTGAAGCCAACCAGTGGTCTTGAAGACAACCAGGGGTCTTGAAGTCAACCAGGGATCTTGAAGACAACTAGGGGTCTTGAAAACAACCAGTGGTCTTCAATTCAACCAGGTCTTGAAGACAACCAGGGTCTTGAAGACAACCAGGGGTCTTGACAACCAGTGGTCTTGAAGACAACCAGGGGTCTTAAAGACAACCAGGGGGTCTTGAAGACAACCAAGGATCTTGAAGACAACCAGGGGTCTAGAAGACAACCAGGGGGTCTTGAAGACAACCAGTGGTCTTGAACACAACCAGTGGTCTTGAAGACAACCAGTGGTCTTGAAGACAACCAGGGGTCTTGAAACAACCAGGGCTCTTGAAGACAACCAGGGATCTAGAAGACAACCAGGGGTCTTGAAGACAACCGTGGGTATTGATGACAACCAGTGATCTTGAAGACAACCAGTGGTCTTGAAGACAGCCAGTGGTCTTGAAGGCAACCAGTGCTCTTGAAGACAACCAGAGATCTTGAAGACAGCCAGTGGTCTTGAAAACAGCCAGTGGTCTTGAAGACAAGCAGTTGTCTTGAAGACAACCAGTAGTCTTGAAGACAACCACGGGTCTTGAAGACAACCAATGGTCTTGAAGACAACCAGGGATCTTGAAGACAACCAGAGGTCTTGAAGACAACCAGTAGTCTTAAAGACAACCACGGGTCTTGAAGACAACCAATAGTCTTGAAGAAAACCAGTGGTCTTGAAGACAACCAATGGTCTTGAAGACAACCAGGGGTCTTGAAGACGAACTAGTCTTGAAGACAGCCAGTGGTCTTGAAGACAACCAGTGGTCTTGAAGACAACCAGGGGTCTTGAAGACAGCCAGGGGTCTTGACAACCAAGGGTCTTGAAGACAACCAGGGGTCTTGACAGCCAGGGGGTCTTGAAGACAACCAGGGGTCTTGACAACGAGGGATCTTGAATACAACCAGGGGTCTTGACAACCAGGGGGTCTTGAAGACAACCAGGGGTCTTGACAACAAGGGTCTTGACAACCAAGGATCTTGAAGACAACCAGGGGTTTGACAACCAGGATGTCTTGAAGAGAACCAGGGGTCTTGACAACGAGGGATCTTGAAGACAACCAGGGGTCTTGACAACCAGGGGGTCTTGAAGACAACCAGGGGTCTTGACAACCAGGGGGTCTTGAAGACAACCAGGGGTCTTGACAACCAGGGGTCTTGACAACCAGGGGGTCTTGAAGACAACCAGGGGTCTTGACAACCAGGGGTCTTGAAGACAACCAGGGGTCTTGAAGACAACCAGGGGTCTTGACAACCAGGGGGTCTTGAAGACAACCAGGGGTCTTGACAACCAGGGGGTCTTGAAGACAACCAGGGGTCTTGACAACCAGGGGTCTTGACAACCAGGGGTCTTGAAGACAACCAGGGGTCTTGACAACCAAGGGTCTTGAAGACAACCAGGGGTCTTGACAACCAGGGGTCTTGAAGACAACCAGGGGTCTTGACAACCAGGGGTCTTGAAGACAACCAGGGGTCTTGACAACCAGGGGTCTTGACAACCAGGGGTCTTGACAACCAGGGGTCTTGAAGACAACCAGGGGTCTTGACAACCAGGGGTCTTGACAACCAGGGGGTCTTGAAGACAACCAGGGGTTTTGACAACCAGGGAGTCTTGAAGACAACCAGGGGTCTTGACAACCAGGGGTCTTGACAACCAGGGGTCTTGAAGACAACCAGGGGTTTTGACAACCAGGGGTCTTGACAACCAGGGGTCTTGAAGACAACCAGAGGTTTTGACAACCAGAGGGTCTTGAAGACAACCAGGGGTCTTGACAACCAGGGGTCTTGAAGACAACCAGGGGTCTTGACATCCAAGGGTCTTGAAGACAACCAGGGGTCTTGACAGCAAGGGGTCTTGACAACCAAGGGTCTTGACAACCTGGGGTCTTGACAACCAGGGGGTCTTGAAGACAAGCAGGGGTCTTGACAACGAGGGATTTTGACAACCAGGGGTCTTGAAGACAACCAGGGGTCTTGATAACCAGGGGGTCTTGAAGACAACCAGGGGTCTTGACAACCAGTGGTCTTGACAACCAGGGGGTCTTGAAGACAACCAGGGGTCTTGACAACCAGTGGTCTTGACAACCAGGGGTCTTGACAACCAGGGGGTCTTGAAGACAACCAGGGGTCTTGACAACGAGAGATCTTGAAGGAAACCAGGGGTCTTGACAACCAGGGGGTCTTGACAACCAGGGGTCTTGAAGAGAACCAGGGGTCTTGACAACCAGGGGATCTTGACAACCAGTTGTCTTGACAACCAGGGGGTCTTGAAGACAACCAGGGGTCTTGACAACCAGGGGTCTTGACAACCAAGGGTCTTGAAGACAACCAGGGGTCTTGACAACCAGGGGTCTTGAAGATAACCAGGGGTCTTGACAACCAGGGGGTCTTGAAGACAACCAGGGGTCTTAACCAGGGGTCTTAACCAGGGGTCTTAACAACCAGGGGTCTTAACAACCAGGGGTCTTAACCAGGGGTCTTAACAACCAGGGGTCTTAACAACCAGGGGTCTTAACCAGGGGTCTTGAAGACAACCAGGGGTCTTGACAGCCAAGGGTCTTGAAGACAACCAGGGGTCTTGACAACCAAGGGTCTTGAAGACAACCAGGGGTCTTGACAACCAGGGGTCTTGAAGACAACCAGGGGTCTTGACAACCAGGGGTCTTGACAACCAGGGGGTCTTGAAGACAACCAGGGGTTTTGACAACCAGGGGGTCTTGAAGACAACCAGGGGTCTTGACAACCAGGGGTCTTGACAACCAGGGGTCTTGGAGACAACCAGGGGTCTTGACAACCAAGGGTCTTGAAGACAACCAGGGGTTTTGACAACCAGGGGTCTTGAAGACAACCAGGGGTCTTGACAGCCAAGGGTCTTGAAGACAACCAGGGGTCTTGACAACCAAGGGTCTTGAAGACAACCAGGGGTCTTGACAAACAGGGGTTTTGAAGACAACCAGGGGTCTTGGCAGCCTGGGGTCTTGACAACCAAGGGTCTTGACAACCAGGGGTCTTGACAGCCAGGGGGTCTTGAAGACAACCAGGGGTCTTGAGAACGAGGGATCTTGACAACCGGGGGTCTTGAAGACAACCAGGGGTCTTGACAACCAGGGGGTCTTGAAGAAAACCAGGGGTCTTGACAACCAGGGGTCTTGACAACCAGGGGGTCTTGAAGACAACCAGAGGTATTGACAACCAGGGGTCTTGACAACCAGGGGGTCTTGAAGACAACCAGGCGTCTTGACAACGAGGGATCTTGAAGACAACCATGGGTCTTGACAACCAGGGGTCTTGACAACCAGGGGGTCTTGAAGACAACCAAAGGTCTTGACAACCAGGGGTCTTGACAACCAAGGGTCTTGAAGACAAC
Source organism: Cherax quadricarinatus (assembly GCF_038502225.1). NCBI lineage: Eukaryota > Metazoa > Arthropoda > Malacostraca > Decapoda > Parastacidae > Cherax > Cherax quadricarinatus. Next base: position 78,405,082 of record NC_091294.1, read on the forward strand.
CAGGGGTCTTGACAACAAGGGGGTCTTGAAGACAACCAGGGGTCTTGACAACCAGGAGGTCTTGAAGAGAACCATGGGTATTGACAACGAGGGATCTTGAAGACAACCAGGGGTCTTGACAACCAGGGGGTCTTGAAGACAACCAGGGGTCTTGACAACCAGGGGGTCTTGACAACCAGGGGTCTTGACAACCAGGGGTCTTGACAACCAGGGGGTCTTGAAGACAACCAGGGGTCTTGACAACCAGGGGTCTTGACAACCAAGGGTCTTTAAGACAACCAGGGGTCTTGACAACCAGGGTGTCTTGAAGACAACCAGGGGTCTTGACAACCAGGGGGTCTTGAAGACAACCAGGGGTCTTGACAACCAGGGGGTCTTGAAGACAACCAGGGGTCTTGACAACGAGGGATCTTGAAGGCAACCAGGGGTCTTGACAACCAGGGGGTCTTGATGACAACCAGGGGTCTTGACAACCAGGGGGTCTTGAAGACAACCAGGGGTCTTGACAACCAGGGGGTCTTGAAGACAACCAGGGGGTCTTGAAGACAACCAGGGGTCTTGACAACCAGGGGTCTTGACAACCAGGGGGTCTTGAAGACAACCAGGGGTCTTGACAACCAGGGGTCTTGAAGACAACCAGGGGTCATGAAGATAACCAGGGGTCTTGACAACTAGGGGGTCTTGAAGACAACCAGGGGTCTTGACAACTAGGGGGTCTTGAAGACAACCAGGGGTCTTGACAACCATGGGTCTTGACAACCAGGGGTCTTGACAACCATGGGTCTTGACAACCAGGGGGTCTTGAAGACAACCAGGGGTCTTGAAGACAACCAGGGGTCTTGACAACCAGGGGTCTTGAAGACAACCAGGGGTCTTGACAACCAGGGGTCTTGACAACCAGTGGGTCTTGAAGACAACGAGAGATCTTGACAACCAGGGGTCTTTAAGACAACCAAGGGTCTTGAAGACAACCAGGGGTCTTGACAACCAGGGGTCTTGAAGACAACCAGGGGTTTTGACAACCAGGGTGTCTTGAAGACAACCAGGGGTCTTGAAGACAACCAGGGGTCTTGACAACCAGGGGGTCTTGAAGACAACCAGGGGTCTTGACAACCTGGGGGTCTTGAAGACAACCAGGGGTCTTGACAACGAGGGACCTTGAAGACAACCAGGGATCTTGACAACCAGGGGGTCTTGAAGACAACCAGGGGTCTTGACAACCAGGGGGTCTTGAAGACAACCAGGGGTCTTGACAACCAGGGGTCTTGACAACCAGGGGGTCTTGAAGACAACCAGGGGTCTTGACAACCAGGGGTCTTGACAACCAAGGGTCTTGAAGACAACCAGGGGTCTTGACAACGAGGGGTCTTGAAGACAACCAGGGGTCTTAACAGCCAGGGGGTCTTGAAGACAACCAGGGGTCTTGACAACCAGGGGGTCTTGAAGACAACCAGGGGTCTTGACAACCAGGGGGTCTTGAAGACAACCAGGGGTCTTGACAACCAGGGTGTCTTGAAGACAACCAGGGGTCTTTACAACCAGGGGTCTTGACAACCAAGGGTCTTGAAGACAACCAGGGGTCTTGACAACGAGGGGTCTTGAAGACAACCAGGGGTCTTAACAACCAGGGGGTCTTGAAGACAACCAGGGGTCTTGACAACCAGGAGGTCTTGAAGACAACCAGGGGTCTTGACATCCAGGGGTCTTGACATCCAGGGGGTCTTGAAGTCAACAAGGGGTCTTGACAACCAGGGGTCTTGACAGCCAGGGGTCTTGAACACAACCAGGGGTCATGAAGATAACCAGGGGTCTTGACAACTAGGGGGTCTTGAAGACAACCAGGGGTCTTGAAGACAACCACGGGTCTTGACAACCAGGGGGTCTTGAAGACAACCAAGGGTCTTGAAGACAACCAGGGGTCTTGACAACCAGGGGTCTTGACAACCAGGGGTCTTGAAGACAACCAGGGATCTTGACAACCAGGGGTCTTGACAACCAGGGGCCTTGACAACCAGTGGGTCTTGAAGACAACCAGAGATCTTGACAACCAGGGGTCTTTAAGACAACCAGGGGTCTTGAAGACAACCTGGGGTCTTGAAGACAACCAGGGGTCTTGAAGACAACCAGGGATCTTGAAGACAACCAGTGGTCTTCAATTCAACCAGTGCTCTTGAAGACAACCAGGAATCTTGAAGACAACCAATGGTCTTCAAGACAACCAGTGGTCTTGAAGACAACCAGGGGTCTTAAAGACAACCAGGGGGTCTTGAAGACAACCAAGGATCTTGAAGACAACCAGGGGTCTAGAAGACAACCAGGGGGTCTTGAAGACAACCAGTGGTCTTGAACGCAACCAGGGGTCTTGAAGACAACCAGGGGTCTTGAAGACAACCAGTGGTCTTTAAGACAACCAGTGGTCTTGAAGACAACCAGGGGTCTTGAAACAACCAGGGCTCTTGACAACCAGGGATCTAGAAGACAACCAGGGGTCTTGAAGACAACCGGGGGTATTGAAGACAACCATGGATCTTGAGGACAACCAGTGGTCTTGATGACAACCAGGGATCTTGAAGACAGCCAGTTGTCTTGAAGACAACCAGTGGTCTTGAAGGCAACCAGTGGTCTTGAAGACAACCAGTGGTCATGAAGACAACCAGAGATCTTGAAGACAGCCAGTGGTCTTGAAGACAACCAGGGATCTTGAAGACAGCCAGTTGTCTTGAAGACAACCAGTGATCTTGAAGGCAACCAGTGGTTTTGAAGGCAACCAGGTGTCTTGAAGACAACCAGGGATCTTGAAGACAACCAGTGGTCTTGAAGACAAGCAGGGATCTTGAAGACAACCAGTTGTCTTGAAGACAACCAGTGCACTTGAAGACAATCAATGGTGAAGACAACCAATGGTCTTGACAACCAGGGGTCTTGAAGACAACCAGGGATCTTGAAGACAACCAGGGGTCATGAAGACAACCAGGGGTCTTGAAGACAACCACTGATCTTGTAGACAAACACGGGTCTTGAAGACAACCCGTGGTCTTGAAGACAGCCAGAGGTTATGAAGACAACCAGTGGTCTTGAAGAAAACCAGTAATCTTGAAGTCAATCAGTGGTCTTGAAGACAACCAGGGGTCTTGAAGACAACCAGTGGTCTTGAAGACAACCCCGGGTCTTGAAAACAGCAAATGGTCTTGAAGACAACCAGTGGTCTTGAAGACAACCAGTGATCTTGAAGACAAGCAGTTGTCTTGAAGACAACCAGTAGTCTTAAAGACAACCACGGGTCTTGAAGACAACCAATGGTCTTGAAGACAACCAGGGGTCTTGAAGACAACCAGTGGTCTTGAAGACAACCAGTAGTCTTAAAGACAACCACGGGTCTTGAAGACAACCAATGGTCTTGAAGAAAACCAGTGGTCTTGAAGACAACCAGTGGTCTTGAAGACAACCAGGGGTCTTGAAGACAAACTGGTCTTGAAGACAGCCAGTGGTCTTGAAGACAACCAGGGGTCTTGAAGACAGCCAGGGGTCTTGAAGACAGTGACCTTGAAGACAGCCAGGGGTCTTGAAGACAACCAGGGGTCTAGAAGAAAAGCAGGGGTCTTGAAGACAACTAGGGGTCTTGAAGAAAGCCAGTGGTCTTGAAGACAACCAGGAGTCTTGAAGACAATCAGTGGTCTTGACAACCAGTGGTCTTTAAGACAACCAGTGATCTTGAAGACCGCCAGGGGTCTTGAAGTTAACCATTGGTCGTGAAGATAACCAGTGATCTTAAAGACAACCAGGGGTCTTGAAGACAACCATTTGTCTTGAAGACAACCAGGGGTCTTGAAGACAACCAGTGATCTTGAAGTGAACCATGGGTCTTGAAGACAACCAGTGGTCTTGAAGACAACCAGGGGTCTTGAAGACAACCAGTGGTCTTGAAGACAACCAGTGGTCTTGACAATCAGTGGTCTTGACGACAGCCAGGGGTGTTGAAGACAACTAGGGGTCTTGACAACGAGTGGTCTTGAAGACAACCAGTGATCTTGAAGACAGCCAGTGGTCTTGAATACAGCCAGGGGTCTTGAAGACAAGCAGGGGTCTTGAAGACAACCAGGGGTCTTGAAGACAGCCAGGGGTCTTGAAGACAACCAGTGGTCTTCATGATAACCAGGGATCCTGAAGACAACCAGGGGCCTTGAAGACAACCAGGGGTCTTGAAGAAAACCAGGGGTCTTGAAGACAACCAGGGGTCTTGAAGACAACCAAGGGTCTTGAAAACAACCAGTGGTCTTGAAGACAACCAGGGGTCTTGAAGACAACCAGTGGTCTTAAAGACAACCACGGGTCTTGAAGACAACCAATGGTCTTGAAGAAAACCAGTGGTCTTGAAGACAACCAAGGGTCTTGAAGACAACCAGCAGTCTTGAAGACAACCAAGGGTCTTGAAGACAAACAGTGGTCTTGAAGACAACCAGGGGTCTTGAAGACAGCCAGGGGTCTTGAAGACAGTGACCTTGATGACAGCCAGTTGTCTTGAAGACAACCAGGGGTCTAGAAGACAAGCAGGGGTCTTGAAGACAACTAGGGGTCTTGAAGACAACCAGTGACCTTGAAGACAACCAGTGGTCTTGAAGACAGCCAGGGGTCTTGAAGACAACCATTGGTCATGAAGATAACCAGTGATATTAAAGACAACCAGGGGTCTTGAAGACAACTAGTTGTCTTGTTGACAATCAGGGGTCTTGACAAGTGGTCTTGAAGAGAAACAGTAGTCTTGAAGACAACCAGGGGTCTTGAAGAAACCAGTGATCTTGGCAACCAGTGGTCCTGAAGACAACCAGGTGTATTGAAGACAGCCAGGGGTCTTGACAACCAGCGGTCTTGAAGACTACAAGGGCTCTTGAAGACAATCACTGGTCTTGAGAACAACCAGGGGTCTTAAAGATAACCAGAGGTCTTGAAGACAACCAAGGATCTTGAAGACAACCAGGGGTCTAGAAGACAACCAGGGGGTCTTGAAGACAACCAATGGTCTTCAAGACAACCAGTGGTCTTTAAGACAACCAAGGGTCTAGAAGACAACCAGGGGGTCTAGAAGACAACCAGTGGTCTTTAAGGCAACCATTGGTCTTGAAGACAACCAGAGGTCTTGAAACAACCATGGCTCTTGAAGACAACCAGGGATGTAGAAGACAACCAGGGGTCTTTAAGACAACCGGGGGTATTGAAGACAACCAGGGATCTTGAGGACAACCAGTGGTCTTGAAGACAACCAGGGATCTTGAAGACAGCCAGTTGTCTTGAAGACAACCAGTGGTCTTGAAGGCAACCAGTGGTCTTGAAGACAACCAGTGGTCATGAAGACAACCAGAGATCTTGAAGACAGCCAGTGGTCTTGAAGACAACCAGGGATCTTGAAGACAGCCAGTTGTCTTGAAGACAACCAGTGGTCTTGAAGGCAACCAGTGGTTTTGAAGGCAACCAGGTGTCTTGAAGACAACCAGGGATCTTGAAGACAACCAGTGGTCTTGAAGACAAGCAGGGATCTTGAAGACAACCAGTTGTCTTGAAGACAACCAGTGGACTTGAAGACAATCAATGGTGAAGACAACCAATGGTCTTGACAACCAGGGGTCTTGAAGACAACCAGGGATCTTGAAGACAACCAGGGGTCATGAAGACAACCAGGGGTCTTGAAGACAACCACTGATCTTGTAGACAACCAGGGGTCTTGAAGACAACCACTGATCTTGTAGACAACCAGGGGTCTTGAAGACAACCCGTGGTCTTTTAGAAAACCAGTGATCTTGAAGTCAATCAGTGGTCTTGAAGACAACCAGGAGTCTTGAAGTCAACCAGTGGTCTTGAAGACAACCCCGGGTCTTGAAAACAGCAAATGGTCTTGAAGACAACCAGTGGTCTTGAAGACAACCAGTGATCTTGAAGACAAGCAGTTGTCTTGAAGACAACCAGTAGTCTTAAAGACAACCACGGGTCTTGAAGACAACCAATGGTCTTAAAGACAACCAGGGGTCTTGAAGACAACCAGTGGTCTTGAAGACAACCAGTAGTCTTAAAGACAACCACGGGTCTTGAAGACAACCAATGGTCTTGAAGAAAACCAGTGGTCTTGAAGACAACCAGGGGTCTTGAAGACAACCAGTAGTCTTGGAGACAACCAGGGGTCTTGAAGATAAACTGGTCTTGAAGACAGCCAGTGGTCTTGAAGACAACCAGTGGTCTTGAAGACAACCAGGGGTCTTGAAGACAGCCAGGGGTCTTGAAGACAGTGACCTTGAAGACAGCCAGGGGTCTTGAAGACAACCAGGGGTCTAGAAGAAAAGCAGGGGTCTTGAAGACAACTAGGGGTCTTGAAGAAAGCCAGTGGTCTTGAAGACAACCAGGAGTCTTGAAGACAATCAGTGGTCTTGACAACCAGTGGTCTTGAAGACAACCAGTGATCTTGAAGACCGCCAGGGGTCTTGAAGACAACCATTGGTAGTGAAGATAACCAGTGATCTTAAAGACAACCAGGGGTCTTGAAGACAACCATTTGTCTTGAAGACAACCAGGGGTCTTGAAGACAACCAGTGATCTTGAAGTGAACCATGGGTCTTGAAGACAACCAGTGGTCTTGAAGACAACCAGGGGTCTTGAAGACAACCAGTGGTCTTGAAGACAACCAGTGGTCTTGACAATCAGTGGTCTTGACGACAGCCAGGGGTGTTGAAGACAACTAGGGGTCTTGACAACGAGTGGTCTTGAAGACAACCAGTGATCTTGAAGACAGCCAGTGGTCTTGAATACAGCCAGGGGTCTTGAAGACAAGCAGGGGTCTTGAAGACAACCAGGGGTCTTGAAGACAGCCAGGGGTCTTGAAGACAACCAGTGGTCTTCAAGATAACCAGGGATCCTGAAGACAACCAGGGGCCTTGAAGACAACCAGGGGTCTTGAAGAAAACCAGGGGTCTTGAAGACAACCAGGGGTCTTGAAGACAGCTAGTGGTCTTGAAGACAACCATTGCTCTTGAAGACAACCAAGGGTCTTGAAAACAACCAGTGGTCTTGAAGACAACCAGGGGTCTTGAAGACAACCAGTGGTCTTAAAGACAACCACGGGTCTTGAAGACAACCAATGGTCTTGAAGAAAACCAGTGGTCTTGAAGACAACCAAGGGTCTTGAAGACAACCAGCAGTCTTGAAGACAACCAAGGGTCTTGAAGACAAACAGTGGTCTTGAAGACAACCAGGGGTCTTGAAGACAGCCAGGGGTCTTGAAGACAGTGACCTTGATGACAGCCAGTTGTCTTGAAGACAACCAGGGGTCTAGAAGACAAGCAGGGGTCTTGAAGACAACTAGGGGTCTTGAAGACAACCAGTGGCCTTGAAGACAACCAGTGGCCTTGAAGACAACCAGTGGTCTTGAAGACAGCCAGGGGTCTTGAAGACAACCATTGGTCATGAAGATAACCAGTGATATTAAAGACAACCAGGGGTCTTGAAGGCAGCTAGTTGTCTTGATGACAATCAGGGGTCTTGACAAGTGGTCTTGAAGAGAAACAGTAGTCTTGAAGACAACCAGGGGTCTTGAAGAAACCAGTGATCTTGGCAACCAGTGGTCTTGAAGACAACCAGGTGTATTGAAGACAGCCAGGGGTCTTGACAACCAGCGGTCTTGAAGACAACAAGGGCTCTTGAAGACAATCAGTGGTCTTGAGAACAACCAGGGGTCTTGAAGATAACCAGAGGTCTTGAAGACAACCAGAGGTCTTGAAGACAAAAAGAGGTCTTAAAGCCAACCAGGGGTCTTCACAATCAGGAGCCTTGAAGGCAACCTGGGGTCTTGACAACCAGTGGTCTTGAAGACAACCAGTTGTCTTAAAGCCAACCGAGGGTCTTGAAAAATAGTGATCTTGAAGACAACCAGGGGTCTTGAAGACAACCAGTGATCTTGAAGACAACCAGTGGTCTTGAAGACAACCAGGGGTCTTGACAACCAGTGGTCTTGACAACCAGTGGTCTTGAAGAGAACCAGGGGTCTTCAAAACAACCAGAAGTCTTGAAGATAACCAGCGGTCTTAAAGACAACCAGTGGTCTTGAAGACAACCAGAGGTCTTGAAGACAACCAGGGGTCTTGAAGATAACCAGTTATCTTGAAGACAACCAGGGGTCTTGAAGACAACAAAAGTCTTGAAGCCAACCAGGGGTCTTGAAGATAACCAGTTATCTTGAAGACAACCAGGGGTTTTGAAGACAACCAGGGATCTTGACAATCAGTGGTCTTGAAGACAACCAGTGGTCTTGAAGAGAACCAGGGGTCTTTAAGACAACCAGAAGTCTTGAAGAGAACCAGGGGTCTTAAAGACAACAAGTGGTCTTGAAGACAACCAGAGGTCTTCAAGACAACCAGAGGTCTTGAAGAGAACCAGGGGTCTTTAAGACAACCAGGGATCTTGAAGACAACCAGAGATATGGAAGACAACCAGAGGTCTTAAAGCCAACCAGGGGTCTTGACAACTAGGGGCCTTGAAGACAACCAGGGGTCTTGAAGACAACCAGGGGTCTTGACAATCAGTGGTCTTGACAACCCATAGTCTTGAAGACAATCAATTAGCTTGACAACCAGGGGACTTGACAACCAAGGGTTTTGAAGACAGCGAGGGGTTTTGACAACAAGTGGTCTTAAAGACAACCAGTGGTCTTGAGGACAGCCAGTGTTCTTGAAGACAACCAGTGATCTTGAAGACAACCAGTGGTCTTGAAGACAACCAGGGGTCTTGACCACCAGTGGTCCTGAAGACAACCAGGGGTCTTGACAACCAGTGGTCTTGAAGACAACCAGGGGTCTTGACAACCAGTGGTCTTGAAGACAACCAAGGGTCTTGAAGACATCCAGAGGTCTTGAAGGCAACCATGGGTCTTAAAGACAACCAGAGATCTTGACAACCAGGGGTCTTCAAGACAACTAGTAATCTTGAAGACAACAAGTGGTCTTGAAGACAACCAGAGGTCTTGAAGCCAAGCAGGAGTCTTGAAGACAACCAGGGATCTTGAAGACAACCAGAGGTCTTGAGAACAACCACAGGTCTTGAATACAACCAATGGTCTTGAAGACAATCAGTGGTCTTCAAGACAACCAGGTGTGTTGAAGATAAACAGAGGTCTTGAAGACAACAAGGGGTCTTGAAGACAACCATGGATCTTGAAGACAACCAGTGATCTTGAAGATAACCAGTGGTCTTGAAGGCAACGAGGGGTCTTGAAGACAACCAGTGGTCTTGACAAGCAGGGGTCTTAAAGATAACCAGGGGACTTGGAGACATCCATGGATTTTGGAGACAACCAGTGGTCTTGAAGACAGCCAGAGGTCTTGAAGACAACAAGGGGTCTTGAAGACAACCAGTGGTATTGAAGACAACCATGGATCTTGAAGACAATCAGTGGTCTTTAAGACAACCAGGGGTCTTGACAACCAGGTATCTTGAAGGCAACCAGGGGTCTTGAAGACAAGCAGTTGTCTTGAAGACAACCAGGGGTCTTGAAGACAAGTCTTGACAACCAGTGGTCTTGAAGACAACCAGTGATCTTGAAGACATCCAGGTGTCTTGGAGATAACCAGGGGTCTTGAAGACAACCAGTGGTCTTGACATCCAGGGATCTTGACAACCAGGGGTCTTAAAGACAACCATTGGTTTTGAAGACAGCCAGGGGTTTTAATGCAACCAGAGGTCTTGAAGACAACCAGGGGTCTTGAAGACAACTAAGGGTCTTTAAGACAATCAGTGATCTTGACAACTAGTGATCTTGAATACACCCAGGAATCTTGAAGACAACCAGGAGTTTTGAAGACAACCAGGGGTCTTGACAACCAGTAGTCTTAAAGACAACTAGGGGTCTTGAAGACAGCAAGGGGTCTTGAAGACAACCAGGGGGTCTTCAAGACAACTAATGGTCTTGAAGACAACCAGGGGTCTTCAAGACAACCAGGGGTTCAAGACAACTAGAGGTCTAGAAGACAATCAGGGGTCTTGAAGACAATGAAGGGGTCTTGAAGACAACCAATGGTTTTGAAGACAACCAGTTGTCTTGAAGACAACCGGAGGTCTTGAAGACAATCAGGGGTCTTGAAGACAACCAGGGGTCTTGACAACTTAGGGGTCTTGAAGACAACCATGGGTGTTGAGGACAACCAGGGGTCTTGAAGACAATCAGTGGTCTTGAAGACAACCTGGGGTATTGACAACCAGTGGTCTTGACTACCCAAGGTTTTGAAAACAACTAGTAGTCTTGAAAACAACCAGGAGTCTTGAAGTCAACCAGTGGTCTTGAAGACAACTGGGGTCTTAACAACTGGGGAGCTTGACGACAGCTGGGGGTCTTAACCTTAAACTGTCCAAACGTAGATCAACGTTTTATTTTTCATTCCTTCAAATTTGGTACAATTAGCTTGAGTCTCCTAGACATGAAAGAATGGGTCTGTGCACTCAGTGTGCGCACTATTAAAAAAATCTGGGAGCACTTAATACCTTGTGGGAGCACCAGTTGAGCTGAGCACCAACTAGAGCAGATAGTGTGGCAAACACCAGTGATTCACTGATGCCATGTTGCATTAACACTCTCATTTTAAGAGGAAAGTAAAAATAGGTTAGATAAATACACGAGTGAGTGTGGGTGGGTGTGAGTTGGACCTGACTAGCTTGTGCTACTAGGTCTGATGTCATGCTTCTTCCTTCAATGGATGTGACCTGACTAGGTGGGTCATTGGTCTAAGCCAGGGGGGGGGTGACATGTACCTGCCTTGCATGGGCCAGTAGGCCTACGGCAGTGTTTCTTCTTTCTTATGTTCTTATGTATTCGGCAGGCTGGCCAGCTGGCTGGCTTTGTCTGTCTCTGACTGTCTCTCTGTCAGTATCTCTATCTGTCTATATATCTATATCTGTCTATCTGTCTATCTATATCTCTATCTATCTATATCTCTATTGCTGTCTCACATGTACACATAAGTACAGTTATTATACGTAGTGTCAATTACCTAGGATAACCCAACAGACAGACAGATAGACAGAAACATGTTTGTGTGTATCAGTGACAACAAATAAAGTCAGGGTTCCCCAGCACCCATTTATCAAATGTCACCGAGCTGATAACAGATGTCATAACACGATTCTTCAAGGAGTGTGATATACATATACTCCAGGCAGACAGAAAGACAGATAAGCAGAGACAGACAGACAGGCAGGCAGATTGACAGAGACAGATAGACAGGCAGACATATAGACAGACAGACAGGCAGATAGACAGACAGATAGACAGATAAATAGACAGAGAGACAAGACATGTTTGTGTGTAACAGTAATAACAAATACAGCAAGGGTTAGCTGGAGCAGTAGGTATTTATCATCTGTCACTAGGCTGTCAACAGTATAGGGATGCCTTTCATAACAAATGCTTCATGGTATACACAAGGGTATCTAAAACATTGCTACGACCTATAAATACTTCATATATATTTTTAGACAATAGCAGGTGTAAATGTTCACCTGTCAATGTGATTGTGACTATTTGAGCACTATTTCAGTACCTAATATTAGTGTCAGAACAAAGATTGGCTATGAAATTACAAGAACTGTTATAAATTGTAATTATCAGAACACAAGAAATATATAAATTAAAATAAAAACGAGAAAAAAGGGAAAATGGCAACACTTCTGCAAGCAGCAGGAGTCGATGTTGCTGACAGGTGAGCATCCAGAGCCAACTTCACGGTCTTATATCTCGGTAAGTACTGACCCTAAATTTTTTTTTAATCCTACAACATGTAGAAAATGTGCTCTTCATTTTAAAAGAAAAAAACAATTTTTTTATTTTTCAAAATATTCGGAGCACCACGCGAGTGAACATAGATCTACGTTTGGACAGTTTAAGGGCTAAAGACAATGATTGGTCTTGATGACAACCAAGGGTCTTGAAGATAACCAGGGGGTCTTGAAGACAACCAATGGTCTTGAAGACAACCAGTTCTCTTGAAGACATCCAGTGGTCTTGAAGACAACCAGTGGTCTTGAAGACAACCAGGGGTCTTGAAGACAGCTGGGGGCATTGAAAACAACCAGGGGTCTTGAAGACAACCAGGGTTCTCTAAGATAACCAGGGGTCTTGACAACCAGTGGTCTTGAAGACAACCAGGGGTCTAGAAGACAACTATGGGTCTTGAAGACAGCTAGGGGTCTTGAAGACAGCCAGGAGTCTATTTGTAATCATATGTATGCTGGGAGGCAGTTGAACAGTCTTGGGCTTCAGACATTTTTTGTGATATTGGTCAATTATTCTCACGTTTCTCTTTCTTGCAGACCCCCGGCACCCCCGGCACTCAAGCATTGACCCCAGACAACCCTGTCACTCCATTGCTGACCCAGGGAACCCTGGCACTCCAGCACTGACCCCAGACAACCCCAACACCCCAGTGCTAACTCCAGACAACCTTGGCGTTCCAGTGCTGACCCCAGACAACCCTGGCACTCCAGTGCTGACCCCAAATAACCCTGGCACTCTAGCACTGACCCCAAACAACCCAGGCACTTCAGTGCTGACCCCAAACAACCCAGGAACTCCAGCACCAACCCCAGACAACCCTGGCACTGCGTGTGAACGACCCTTCCAAACAAGCAGTAACCCCAGTCTTGTCCAGAATCCAGTTGACCCCATGTTTATCTTACATCATTTGCAGCCGCGACAAATAATTCCCAATTTGACGAAATTGTTGCCTGCAACAGAGTGAACGTGTTCTTTATGTAATGCGTTCCTGAGCACAACTTGAGGTGAGGAATGCGCTACTTGAAGTTAACTGCTTGTGGGGTGAAAATAGGTTAGGTTCTCTCTCCCGATTAAAAAAAATAATTTATCATACAGTCCACCTGCAGTACTGAAGTATTGTATACATTGATTTAAATATTGTAAAATCTCACTCCATAGGCCTGATGCCATAGGCCTGATGCCATAGGCCTGTCATTCTGGTGTCAGTCTAAATGTTTTTTTTTCAGTTGTGGCGTAAGGGAGGAGCACCGGGTGGTGCCAGGTGGCACCAGGTGGCACCAGGTGGCACTGAGCTGATGCCAGGTGGTGCTGAAGCCTGATTTAACTCTACAACACTCATGTATATCTTCAGGTGTGGTATTAAACTCCACCTGATGACCCTGGGAATGACCTGACCTGCCCTAACCCTTGCTGAACTTGACCTGACAACCGAGGAACGACCTGACCCATCCTAACCCTTGTTGAACATGACATGACAACCTGGGAATGACTTGACCTGCCCTAACCCTAATTAAACCTGACCTGATGACCTAGAAATGACCCAACCTGTCCTAATCTTAATTATACTTGACCTGACATCCTAGAAACAACCTGACCTGTCCTAACCTCAGTTGAACTTGGCTTGACGACCTAGAAGCAACCTGACCTGTCCTAACCTTAATTATACTTGGTCTGATGACCTAGAAATGACCTGACCTGTCCTAACCCTAAACTTGACTTGATGACCTAGAAACAAACTGACCTGCCCTAACCCTAGTTAGCTTGACCTGACAACTCAGGAATGATCTGACCTTCCCTAACTCAGGTCTGACCAATCACGCCACTGCCGGAAGGTCAGCTGTCATTGGTCGAGGTCGGTCAAGTCATCCTGACCCTCGACCAACACCTTCAGTCTCACAGTAAGTTCAACTTATCCAGTAATTCAAATCTATTCAGTTATCCAAATTTTTAATTATTGATTTATCTGAGTCTTTCTTTATCCAATTATTATTGTTCTGTTAGTGGAACAGTTGAAATATTATTGTTATTTTTATTATTGTAATTATTATTATTGGAATCATTATTATTATTGTTATTGTAACATTATTATAATTATTAATATTATTATTGTAATTAGTATTTTTGTAATTATTATCACAGGTCTCCCTCAGCATTCACATTTCCCACTTTTGCAGGCTTCGAACATTTGCGAATTCCCAGCCGCCCAATCATATTTAAAATGTGTCATTAAATATCTTAGCAATTGTGGCGGTGGCAGTTTATTTAGAGATAGGAGAAGGTAGTCCTTCAATGTGACACTAATATCAACTCCACGGCTTATTTATCTATCACAATTCATCTAATATGACATAATAAACAATATTAATAAGATAGAAACGTGACATATACTCTAGAATGAATAAAATATATCTTTAAGTATGTCACAAGTGTTGCTGTGTTGTTGGGTGTATAAGGGCCTCTGAGACATAAGCTGTACATAGTGGTGGTGGAGGCAGCATCAGTGGCAGTAGAGATTAAAGACAATGGTGTTGTCAGTCACCCTGTATAACTCCAACAATATTGAAGGAGTTAGGTTCATGCTGTCCTTTTTCTATCGATTAATTGCTTAACTTACTTGCTGCACTGTTAATGCTACACTTTATCGCTGGCTGGCGCTATATCCTTTATCGACTTATGCTGCTTTAGTATCGTACATATTGTAGAATCACTGAAGAAGGCACATTTTTCCCTCTCTCTTCCTCCTCCACTTTGGTACTCTGCTACGAGTTCTTTCTTGAATTCTATAGTTTTTCTCACCTTCTTTACCATAGGGCTGGCACTAGTACAATATTTTATGATGTTTTCATGTGTTTTATGATCGTTCATGGTTCAATGGGTTAAGGAAGCAGTATTGTATTATATTTCCCTACAATATAGTGGGGCACCAAACATTGATGATTTTTCAACATTCGTGAGGTTCTTGATTCCCTAACCCTCATGAATGTTGAGGGAGACCTGTTTTGTAATTATTATTATTATTAAAATATTTGTATTAACATTAATGGTATATAATAATTTTTTCAGAGTACTGAAGGTGTGTCTGCCACAAGACCAGCTGTGTGCATCTGCCACAATACCATCTGTGTGCATCTGCCACAAGACCAGCTGTGTGTGTCTGCCACAAGACCAGCTGTGTGCATCTGCCACAAGACCGGCTGTGTGCATCTGCCACAAGACCAGCTGTGTGCATCTGCCACAAGACCAGCTGTGTGTGTCTGCCACAAGACCAGTTGTGTGCATCTGCCACAAGACCACCTGTGCGCATCTATCACAAGACCAGCTGTGTACATCTACCACAAGACCAGCTGTGTGCGTCTGCCACAAGACAAGCTGTGTGCATCTGCCACAAGACCAGCTGTGTGTGTCAATTGACAACATTAATACTTGTCAAATGACGACTCGGAACAAATCACATGCAACGACGTTTTATCGCCAAATGAACTTTAACAAACACCAAACTACAGCAATTTATAAAAAAAAATATTTTTCAATATCTAAAAACAGCATTTTAAAAACCCGAACTGCATTTTAAAGTGACAATGAGGGTCCAAACAGATAAAAAACCATACCAGTGCCCCATTTGTATGAAGGTCTTCCAGTTTAATTCGCGTTTTACAGCCCACCAGCGAGTCCACACGGGGGAAAAGCCATTTCAGTGTATGGTCTGTTTGAAAGACTTCAAAGAGCGCTCAACGCTGAACAAACACAAGCGTATCCACACGGGGGAGAAACCTTTCCAGTGCTCTGTTTGCAAGAAGGACTTTAAACAAACGGGCCATCTAATGATCCACATGAGGGTTCACACAGGAGAGAAACCCTACCAGTGCTCAGTTTGTTCCAAGAACTTCGCCGTGCGGTCGGCACTTGTCAAACACGTGAGGCTTCATTCGGGTGAGAAACCCTACCAGTGCTCCATCTGCTGGAAGCCCTTCTCCAGGCAGTGGTCGCTGGCCAAGCACATGGGGATCCACTCGGGCCTAAAACCCTACCGTTGCTCTGAATGCCTAAAAGATTTTGTGACCAAATCGAGCCTAATTGACCACATTAAAGCGCACACAGGGGAAAAGCCATTCCACTGCCTCATGTGCGCCAAAACGTTTGTGCGGAGGGCCGCCCTGGCTCGTCACATGCGAACACACAGCCGCGAGCGGCCATACCAGTGCTCCAAGTGCTTAAAGTGCTTCCTGCATAAGAACAACCTGGTGAACCACATGAGGATCCACATGCAAGAACGACTGGAAAGTAATGTCCAAGGCCTAAAGAATTTCAGAAAAATCTCGGCTGGGAAGGCCTACGATGATTCGGGGTCAAGTTGGGCACCCCCAATGTAAAATCAAGTTGATTGGGACCCTCACTGTAAATTTTGATCACTAGGGTACTCTCCCAGTGTCAGTTTACACATTCAGTGTCAATTTATGCCCTCAGTGTAAATTTCAATTGCTAGGTACATACCCAGGGTCAAATTCCATTCTTAGAGCAAAGTATCAACTTTTTACAAGAGGTCGTCGTCAGGAAAGTATTCCAATGTATATTTCAATTTCCATCGTACACTGTGGGATAGACATCGATGTATACGAACCTTCAATTTAACGACCAATGGGGTATGACTAATGGGTGTATCTATTAGAACGGATCATCCACTCAGATCCATCTCTAGGGCAGTGTTTTCCCATGATTGCAGTGACAGCGGTCGATCCTGGGGCCTGGCGGACACTGTCCTCTGTTCCTGGATGTCATCTGGCCACCAATTTTACCTGACAACACAATTTTGTCAAGCACTGGACAGAAATTTTACAGTATAGTCAACTCTCTTATAAACTTCTGAATAAAAAGGTACATCCAGTGTTGACTAGTGCATGGAAAGGCTTTCTTAGCCTAGGCCATTCAGTTTCTGATGCTGTCAGTCGTGATTGTGAAAAACTCATACTAGAGTACATAGAAGAGCTTTACAAGAGTGAATGGTATATAGAGGAGCTATATAAGAGAGCTGACTCTATGTAGAGGAACTTAAAAAAGAACTGACTATGTTAGCATACAGGTGGAGGCTGATGGTACACAGGTGTAAGTGCTCCTTAACGACTTACGGTCAATGTGTTTCATAGGCCTTTAGTCCTACCCTAGTGGTAGGTGGAGGGTAAGTTGAACATCCCATGCCTCACACCCAGGAACTCTCATTGGCACCAGAAAACAGCCCTATTTGTGGCGTTTGCACTGATCTGGCATATGCTCCTACTTGCTACAGCGATATGATGTATATCTTCATACGCTCTAGGCATATATATCGACCTGGCGTATGCCTCCATGACCGCATTAATATACAACCCTGGGTGCCAGATTGGCCCCTGTTGAGCTGTATTTTCTTGTGTCGAAGTGGCGGACCAATGACTAGAGCTCCGCTGTTGCAAATCCTGCCCGTTTGTCTCCGTTTGTTTCTTAAAAATGTGTTTTTTAAATATTTGGGCCCTGCTATGAGTAATGCTGTGTATGTGTGTGTAATATTGATGTTATATTGTGTTGAATAAAATACTTGTACGACACCTGTGTCTCTTTATTGATGACTGTGGTACTGACTACCTTCTGTTATGACTGTGGTACTGACTACATTCTATCATGACTGTGGTACTGACTACCTTCTATTATGACTGTGGTACTGACTACATTCTATCATGACTGTGGTAGTGACTACCTTCTATCATGACTGTGGTACTGACTACCTTCTATCATGATTGGTACTGCCTACCTTCTATCATGACTGTGGTACTGACTACCTTCTATCATGACTATGGTACTGACTGCCTTCTATCATGACTATGGTACTGACTACTACCTTCTATCATGACTGTGGTACCGACTACCTTCTATCATGACTGAGGTACTGAGTACCTTCTATCATGACTGTGGTACAGACTACCTTCTATCATGACTGTGGTACCGACTACCTTCTATCATGACTGAGGTACTGACTACCTTCTATCATGACTGTGGTACTGACTACCTTCTATCATGACTGTGGTACTGACTACCTTCTGTCATGACTGAGGTACTGACTACCTTCTATCATGACTGTGGTACTGACTACCTTCTGTCATGACTGAGGTACTGACTACCTTCTATCATGACTGAGGTACTGACTACCTTCTATCATGACTGAGGTACTGACTTCTATCATGACTTTGGTACTGACTACTTTCTATCATGACTGTGGTACTGACTACCTTCTATCATGACTTTGGTACTGACTACTTTCTATCATGACTGTGGTACTGACTACCTTCTATCATGACTGTGGTACCAACTACCTTCTATCATGACAGAAGTACTGACTACCTTCTATCATTACTGTGGTACTGACTACCTTTTTCATGACTGGTAATGAGTACCTTCTATCATGACTGTGGTACTGACTACCTTCTATCATGAGCCTGGTACTGACTATCTTCTATCATGACTTAGGTACTGACTACCTTCTATCATGACTGACTACCTATCATGACTGTGGTACTGACTACCTTCTATCATGATTGGTACTGACTACCTTCTATCATGACTGTGGTACTGACTACCTTCTATCATGACTGTGGTACTGACTACCTTCTATCATGACTGTGGTACTGACTACCTTCTATCATGACTGTGGTACTGACTACCTTCTATCATGACTGGTACTGAGTACTTTCTGTCATGACTGGTACTGACTACCTTCTATCATGACTGTGGTACTGACTACCCTCTATCATGACTGTGGTACTGACTACCTTCTATCATGACTGTGGTACTGACTTCCTTCTATCATGACTGTGGTACTGACTATCTTCTATCATGACTGTGGTACTGAGTACATTCTATCATGACTGTGGTACTGACTACCTTCTATCATGACTGTGGTACTGACTAGCTTCTATCATGACTGTTTTACTGACTACCTTCTATCATGATTGAGGTACTGACTACCTTCTATCATGACTGTGGTACTGACTACCTTCTATCATGACTGAGGTACTGACTACCTTCTATCATGACTGTGGTACTGATTACCTTCTGTCATGACTATGGTACTGACTACCTTCTATCATGACTGTGGTACTGACTACTACCTTCTATAGTGACTGTGGTACTGACTAGCTTCTATCATGACTGTGGTACTGACTACTACCTTCTATCATGACTCTGGTACTGACTACCTTCTATCATGACTGAGGTACTGAGTACCTTCTATCGACTGTGGTACTGACTACCTTCTGTCATGACTGTGGTACTGACTACCTTCTATCATGACTGTGGTACGGACTACTTTCTATCATGACTGTGGTACTGACTACCTTCTATCATGACTGTGGTACTGACTACCTTCTATCATGACTGAGGTACTGACTACCTTCTATCATGACTGTGGTACTTACTACCTTCTATCATAACTGTGGTACTGACTACCTTCTATCATGACTGTGGTACTGACTACCTTCTATCATGACTGTGGTACTGACTACCTTCTATCATGACTGTGGTACTGACTACCTTCTATCATGACTGTGGTACTTACTACCTTCTATCATAACTGTGGTACTGACTACCTTCTATCATGACTGTGGTACTGACTACCTTCTATCATGACTGTGGTACTGACTACCTTCTATCATGACTGTGGTACTGACTACCTTCTATCATGACTGTGGTACTGACTACCTTCTATCATGACTGTGGTATTGACTACCTTCTATCATGACTGTGGTACTGACTACCTTCTATCATGACTGTGGTACTGACTACCTTCTATCATGACTGTGGTACTGACTGCCTTCTATCATGACTGTGGTACCGACTACCTTCTATCATGACTGTGGTACTGACTACCTTCTATCATGACTGTGGTACTGACTACCTTCTATCATGACTGTGGTACTTACTACCTTCTATCATGACTGAGGTACTGACTACCTTCTATCATGAGTGTGGTACTTACTACCTTCTATCATAACTGTGGTACTGGCTACCTTCTGGCATGACTGTGGTACTGACTACCTTCTGTCATGACTGAGGTACTGACTACCTTCTATCATGACTGTGGTACTGACTACCTTCTATCATGACTGTGGTACTGACTACCTTCTATCATGACTGTGGTACTGACTACCTTCTATCATGACTGTGGTACTTACTACCTTCTATCATAACTGTGGTACTGGCTACCTTCTATCATGACTGTGGTACTGACTACCTTCTTTCATGACTGTGGTACCGACTACCTTCTATCATAACTGTGGTACTGGCTACCTTCTGGCATGACTGTGGTACTGACTACCTTCTATCATGACTGTGGTACCGACTACCTTCTTTCTGTTAGTTTTAGGCCTATGCCCCAATCATACCACGGGCAGGGCTGTTACTCTCAGTAGTGTTAAAACTCCAGAGTGACGTGATAGTCACTGGTCTGGAGTTTACAACTCTACCTCGGGTTCGATCCCCGCCCATGCTGTGGTATGCAATCGTATCAATACGATTTAGTGAGCCTATATGCAGCCTACTACCGGTCCTCTCCCATGAGGCTGTGTTTTGATCCTAGGAGCAATTATTGTAAGGCTCTTGATCCAAGGTTGTAATGTTATCTACCACCCCATTGCCCCTCCCATGTGGGTTTAGTGCTTTAATCAGTGGTAGTGAACGCCTTCAGCGATCATTATACAATGTCTCAGACTCTTGATGCTTGTTAAGGGCTCTTGATCCAAGGTTTTTGTGCCTTATCCCTCCTACATGCGGGTTTAGCGCCTGTAAGTGGTAATAACCTCCTCTAGCGTACGAACCTGTGATCATTTATCATAATTTCTAAAGCTCTTGATCCAAGGCATAGGATTCTTTCTGCTGGTTAAAGGTTCTTGATCCAAGGTACTAAGCCGGTTTCCCACCCTATTTGTCCTCTGCCATACGGGTTTAGAGTCAATAACAAGTAACGACCACCACCAGCGAACATTATACTCAGTAATGCTGTAAAGCTCTTGATCCAAGGCAAAAGACTTGTTGCTAGTTAAAAGCTCTTGATCCAAGGTATTAAGCTCGTCTGCCACCCAAATACACCTCTTAAATGCGGATTTAGCGCCTAAAACAGCAGTAATAACCAGGTCCAGCGCATGAATTTCCAATGATCGTTACTTTAAATAATAATAACCAAGGCTTTTGATCCAAGGCTATAAGTTCTTTATTAGTGTCAATTTTGACTTATTACCCCTGCTACATGCGCGTTTAGCGCCTTAATCACTCGTAATGAACGCTTCCCGCGATCATTGCAGTAATGCTGTAGGGCTCTTGATCCAAGGTACAGGATTCTTTCTACTGGTTAAAGGATCTTGATCCAAGGTTCTAGTGTTAAGTACTACCCAAATACATCTTGTACGTGCGAGTTTAAGGCCTAAATAAGGTACAACAACCAGCTCCAACGATCATTATTTGTACAGTGTCTAGGGCTCTTGATCCAAGGAATAGGGCTGTTGCTGCTGGTTAAAGCCTCTTGATCCAAGGAATAGGACCGCATACCACCCAAATACACCTCATACATGCGGGTTTAGTGCCTAAAACAGGTAATAAACAGCTCAGTCACTTGCATATCATTAAGTGTCTAGAACTCTTAATCCAAGGCACAGGACTCTTGCTGCTGGTTAAAGGCTCTTGATCCAAGGTTCTAGAGTACCAACGTATCTCCTACATGCGGGTTTAGCGCCTAAAACAGCAGTAATAACCAGGTCCAGCGCATCAGGCACCAGCGACCATCACCTCCACTAAGGGTGTGAACCTCTTGATTATTTTCCCCTTAAAAACCCCTTAAAATCTCCCCTTAGCTGCCCTCTGGCCCCCCTGGCCACCCCCGCTGCCCGCACGGGTCCCTAGCCACCTCTACCAACCCTAATTACCCCCTAAATAAGGGTAATTAGATGATTTATAGTCACCTAAGGAAGTTCAGGTCAGTTTTTTCAACATTTTCCAGCGAGGTTTTCATCCAGGGAGGTGGAGCTGACTCCCCTGCCTCGGATCAAGACTCCTTGATCCCCCTACCACGCCTCTGTACCCCTGGAGGGCTGTAAATCATTTACAATGTGGTGTAAATGGCATTTTTGCTATTTTGTTGTTTACGTCTCATTTACGGGCTGTAAATAAATTTTTACGGTGAATTTACAGTGTAAATCGTGTAAATTTAATAACCCAGCAAGGCTTGTAAATGATTTACACTGGTGTAAATAGCATTTTAAAATTTTTTGTTTACATCTCATTTACGAGTTGTAAATATCTTTTACGGTGATTTTATGGTGTAAATTACGTATAATTTAACATATAATAACCTAGTGATACTTGTAAATTATTTACAGTAGTGTATATAATTTTTTGTCATTACGAGCTGTAAATGATTTACAGTGGTGTAAATTATGTAAACTTTAACCTATATTAACCCGGAAGTGTAAATAATTTACAATGGCATAAATGTGATTTAAGGTTTCAAGATTAGTTCACAATTTACAACCTTATTGTGTAAATGTAAATTTTAGTCCACAATAACCTGTAAATGATTTAGAATGGTGTAAATATTCATATTTTTTTCTTGTGTCATGAGTTGTAATTTTTTTTATGGTGTAAATCGTGTAAAATTTAGTTTAATCCAGTGATGCACAAGTGTAAATGATTTACATGGTGTAATTATCAATCTTGGTCTCATTTACAAGTTGTAAATCGTGTAAAATTTAGTTTAATCCAGTGATACACAAGTGTAAATGATTTACATGGTGTAATTATCAATCTTGGTCTCATTTACAAGTTGTAAATCGTGTAAAATTTAGTCTATAATAACCGGTAGTTTGTAAAAAATATGTAAATGATTTACACAGTGGTGTACAAGCCCAAATTATTTTTTTACGGTGACTTGTAAATGTCGGAGGATCTCACCTTCAAGGACCATAACATTGTATCAATCGCATCTGCTAGAAAAATGACAGGATGGATAATGAGAACCTTCAAAACTAGGGATGCCAAGCCCATGATGACACTCTTCAGGTCACTTGTTCTATCTAGGCTGGAATATTGCTGCACACTAACAGCACCTTTCAAGGCAGGTGAAATTGCCGACCTAGAAAATGTACAGAGAACCTTCACGGCGCGCATAACGGAGATAAAACACCTCAATTACTGGGAGCGCTTGAGGTTCCTAAACCTGTATTCCCTGGAACGCAGGCGGGAGAGATACATGATTATATACACCTGGAAAATCCTAGAGGGACTAGTACCGAACTTGCACACGAAAATCACTCACTACGAAAGCAAAAGACTTGGCAGACGATGCAACATCCCCCCAATGAAAAGCAGGGGTGTCACTAGCACGTTAAGAGACCATACAATAAGTGTCAGGGGCCCGAGACTGTTCAACTGCCTCCCAGCATACATAAGGGGGTATTACAACCTAGGATTTCAAATGGCCTGTTATCCCAGGTGTAATGGGAGCAAATAAACACAGTAGAAAAAGTTTAGACTTATATTATCCTTCACCAATTATAACAGCAATATGTACACTATGTACAGTGATAAATATAGTGCACTCCACGGTAAGCAAGGCAGAAATAGAAGCCACAAGATAGCAGACCGTGCTTCAACCAGCTCTAGAGTGGGAATGACAAGGGCAGACAGGAGAGCGGTATCCACATAACCTCTGCGATTGTCAATCCCACCTTCTTATTGGCTAGAACCTGGTCACTAGTTGAACGATGGGGCCCCATCATCAACTCTTAGCAACCTGGTTCGCTGGTTGGGGGAGATAGCCTGTAAATGAGGGTGTGTCCATGCGCCGAATAAAGGTTACGTACTCTTTGCATGCCACACCCCCACCCCCGAGAAGGCTCAGGATTAGGCTGCCACCTCCCAGTGGTAACCGTGCCGCCATGGCACAAAATAATGGGACCGCCTATCCTCTCCACCATCCAACTCTTAGATAGAGCTCAGCTTTCCTAGTGCCTGAAAGCCAAACCCTAAACACAGAGTGAGACAGCAGTCAGATAAGCCAACATAGGTCCAAGATACAAGCGGACGGTAGCCCGTATCCCATCACTAAAAAAAACCCCCACATCAGGGGATAAAAAAAAGAGCTTGAAAGGGGGGTTACCACAAATACATCCTAACCTAAATAAAATATTAAACTAGACTCTTGACAAAGAGTCTGCCAACACATTTTCTTTGCCGGCAATATATTTAATAAAAATATTGTAGGGCTGCAGCCTGAGAGTCCAACGCATAAGCCTTGTGTTGTGATTCTTCATGGCTTGGAGATAGACTAACGGGTTGTGATCACTGTAGACTGTGACCACCTGCGATGTTTGGCCCACATAAACATCGAAATGCTCCAAAGCCATTACCAGCGCGAGGGCTTCTTTTTCAATGGTAGAGTAAGCTCTCTGATGTGGCTGGAACTTGGCTGAAAAGTATGCGATTGGCTGCAGCTCCTTGTTCCCGATTTGTAATAGTACCGCCCCAACCCCAGACTCACAAGCATCAACCTGTAATGAAAAAGGTTTGGAGAAGTCTGGAGACAAGAGAATGGGTGCAGAGCACAATAATCTTTTTGCTTTATTAAAAGCAGTGTTACAATCTGACGTCCAATTAAAGGGAACTTTATGACTGGTAAGAGAGGTAAGAGGGGCTACAATATCTGAGAAATTCTTACAGAATCTTCTGTAAAATCCTATCATGCCTAGGAAACGTTGAAGAGATTTCCTATCATGAGGAACTGGATATTCTTTAATCGAAAGAACTTTAGCAAGTTTAGGTGCAACTTTACCACTACCTACTTCATGGCCTAGAAAAGTGACAGTGGCCTGGCCAAAGGAAGATTTAGACAAATTAACTGTTAATTGGGAATTCTTAAAGGTCTCAAACAGAGCTTTAAGTCTAAGTAGGTGTTGATCCCAAGTATCAGACACCACAACAATATCATCTAGGTATGCTGCCGTGCCTTCAAGTCCTTTAATAGCCTGATGGACGAGTTTCTGGAATGAAGAGGGGGAATTT
The DNA here is from genome assembly GCF_038502225.1 of Cherax quadricarinatus. Taxonomy (NCBI): domain Eukaryota; kingdom Metazoa; phylum Arthropoda; class Malacostraca; order Decapoda; family Parastacidae; genus Cherax; species Cherax quadricarinatus. Next base: position 78,429,953 of record NC_091294.1, read on the forward strand.
TTCATTCCGAAGGGGGTAACTGTATACTGATAATGACCTCCTGGAATCACGAAGGCAGAGATTTCCTTCGCCTTATCTGTCAAAGGTACCTGATAGTAACCTTTAAGGAGATCTAATTTGGACACAAAAGTAGCCTTACCCACAAAGTCAATTACGTCATCCAGACGAGGAAGAGGGTAAGCATCTGTAATTGTGACCTCGTTCACTTTACGGTAGTCTGTGCACATACGAAACCCTCCATCAGCCTTTTTTACTAGGATGCACGGTGAAGCCCATGGACTAGACGACTCCTCCACTAAACCATGTTCTAACAAGAAGTCTACTTCCTGCTGAAGTAACCTTTGCTTTTCAGGATTAGCTCTGTAGGGGGAGAGTTTAATTGGTTTAGATTTTCCCACATCTACATCATGGTAACCTAACGTACATTTTTTCGGCACATCCGAAAAAATATTAGGATATGACTGTAGAAGCTCAGTTAAATTGGTTGCTTGTATTTCAGATAATCCATCCATTAACGGGCTAGGATCCTTGAGGAGGACAGAATTTGAAAGTTTAGTATTAATTTCAGAGATAGAGTGCAAAGAGTCAGAGTCGTCCTCAGAGGTAGAGGACAGAGTCATTACTGGGACTTTATCTGGTGTATGAAAGGCCTTGATTTGATTTATGTGGTAAGTTTTTGTTTTTGAGGTCTTATCAATGGGAGCTACCACATAATTTAAATCAGATAATCTACTTACTATCTGCATAGGTCCCGTAAATCTAGCTTTCAAGGTGTGGCCAGGTATAGGTTCCTGCACCAACACCTTGTCTCCTGGATGGAAGGAGCGGAATTGTGCACTTCTGTCATACCTCTGTTTCATCTTACTTTGAGCTGTCTTTAGCTTAGCCGTGGCTAACTCACGTGCCACCTGCAACCTTGAAGACGGGTTGTAGAGTGCTGAGCTTACGTCTTCTCCCATCCATCCTTCTTTGAGCACCCGAAGAGGACCTCGTACATTGTGCCCAAAGATCAGCTCAAACGGACTATACCCTGTAGACTCTTGCACCGTCTCTCGTACTGAGAACAGCAACAATGGTAGAGATTCATCCCAATCTGTCGGAAAGTGCATGCAAAAACTTCTCATCATTGTTTTTAATGTTTGGTGGAATCTTTCCAAGGCGCCTTGGGACTGAGGGTGATAGGCAGTGGATAAGTTGTGAATTATCCCTAACCTAGTTAATACTTCCCTAAATGCTTTGGCAGTGAAGTTAGTACCTTGATCACTTTGTATAGTTTTAGGAATGCCAAAACAAGAAATGAATTTTGTTAAAGCTTTGAGAATAGCTTTAGTATTGATACTACGCATTGGGATCGCTTCAGGATATCTGGTTACTTTATCCATAATTGTAAATAAATACTGATTTCCAGACTTTGACTTAGGTAGTGGACCTACACAATCTATAATTAAATCTGCAAAAGGTTCTCCATCAGCAGGTATGGGTTGGAGAGGTGCAGGTTTAATAGAATGTCCAGGTTTTCCAACTTGCTGACATTCTCGGCAACACCTAATATGATTCTTCACATCTTTCTTTAATGTTGGCCAATAAAATTCTTTTGTGATTCTATACAAGGTTTTTGTAATTCCTAAGTGACCTCCTGATGACGTATTATGAGCTATATTTAATATCTGAGGTCTATACTTGGTTGGAACCACTAACCTGTCGTATAATTGCCGGCCCTCTGTCTCCTTACCAGTCTCAGTGCATACCAAATAATCATTTTTAACTTCATACTTGACTGGATGACCCAAAGAGGATTTACCCATGGCTGCCTCAAAAGCGAATTTTAACGAAGGGTCCTTACGTTGTTCCTCCCGGAAGGACAGTCCCTCGGGCATGGAAACAGAGACATCTGGCAATCCTGCAACCTGGGAATAGGAAGGCTTGATCGGGGTCTGTTCACTTGATTTACGAGACTCCGGCCGGTGTGTCTCATAAAACAACGTGGCTATTCCGAGATCGGAGTCGTCCAAGGATAGGTCAACATTCTCCCCAGACAGCCCTTGGGATGTTGCCCGAGTTATGGCCAACACTGGAGAAGCATTAATCATTATAGGTTCAGGACACGAAGTAACAGTAGTAATGTTATTACCCAGTAATAACATGGCATTTTTCATGGGAAATCCTTTTGAGATACCTACAGTCAAGTACCCAGTGTAATATTTGCACTGTACATAAATTTTATGCAAAGGAACAGAATATATAGTTCCTCCATAGGCTTCCAATAAAACTGATGAATTCAAGGAAGTATTCTCTGAAAGGGGTAATATTCCTTCTCTGACAAGTGAGCAATATGCTCCAGTATCTCTAAAGGTATTTACTTTAGTTGGTTCTGAGTTTTCCTGAAGGGAAATAAGACTTTCGCAATAATAAGGGGCCATACCTTTTTCTACTTCTCTAGGGGACATGTTACTAGGGATATTAGAGATTTTCCCGATGGGTTGAGGTTTTTGGGGGCAGTTGGAACTGATATGACCTACTTTATTACACCTGAAGCAGACGACAGGCTTGCCCTTTACTCCCTGATGACGTTGCAAGTGGTGTCGTTCTGGCTGGTGCCTCTCTGGATATTGTTGTCGAGATGCTCCATAAGTAGTTTGCCTCTCCGCAGGGGGACCATATGTTGAGAAGCGTGGCTCACCAGGTGACTTGGTTGGATGTCGTAGACGCTCTCCCTCCGGCTGGCACTTCATTCTCCAATGTTGTCGATCTCTGCTCACGCCAGACTGTTGAAAAGAGAGACGGGACCGCTCGGACAAGGAGCGGTTCGTTTCGAAGGTATCAGCCAACCTGGCCGCCTCCAATGCAGTGGTTAAGTCACGATCCTGCAGAAAGACACGAACCTCTGGTCCCACAGACTCCAGCAGGTTATCAATCAGAATAAGCTGCACCAGCTCCTCAAAGTTAGAGACACCACTCGCTTTATACCAGCTGGTAAAAGCTTTGGTTTGCTGTCTCACAAAGTCCACCAGGGATTGACCAAGCTGCCGCCTGTTCAATTTGAAGGTCTTACGATATTTAGCTGGGATACATGTATATGCTCCCAACACTGTGGTCTTCACTACTTGATAATCAGAGAATTCAGCGTCAGTTAATACCGACGTAAATTCCTGTGCCTTACCCAATAATGCTGTATGAACCAACGCTGCCCAGTGCTGTTCCGGCCACCTCAAGGCTCGAGCCTGATTTTCGAAGCTTTCGAAAAATTGCTCTGGTTCGGCCTCATTGAAGCGGGGAACAAGCTGTACTGCTTTTTGTAAACTGAAATCGTTTACAGAATGCGAAAACTGCCTCCTTTCTCTTTCCCTATCAAATTCTTCCCTTGCGAATGCTCTCTGTTCCCTAGTTTGCTCAAGATTGATTTTTGCCAGCTGAAGTGCCAACGACGCTGATTCACCCTGAGACAACCCAGCTGCACTATACTGACCATTTTGCTCCGTAGGTGTATCATCTTCCTCCTGCGAGAACATAGTAGTTTTTTGCCCTAGCTCCCGTAGAGGGAGGAGTCTGATGTGCCATCTCTTCTTCAATAAGTATGTCAGCAATAAGTGAACGCAGTTGCGCAGCTGTAAGAGTGCGTTTATAGGGAATGCCAATGGAACGAGCAATTTGCCAACAACGCTGTAGGGACAATTTAGGTAGGTTATGCAAAGTATATGCCGACACCAGGCGTCTGACTCGTCTAGGTGGCATAAGTTATTCGCTATGCACAGTACGAATACCCCAACGTAACACGTTAATTTGCAGAACACGCTTAGCTATGCACAGTACGATTGCAGAATACGCATACAAGCAAAGCCGACTGCACACAAGACTGACCGTAGCGAAGCGAGCACACTGAACAAGCTAGTAGCGAGCTGCTGAACGATCACACAATAGCAAGGCTGATCATAAGCAACTGACACGCAAAATTTGTAAAGCGAAGCGAAACAGCAAGCTACACAATGTTCCTGCTACAAGCTTCACCCTAAGCTCAACCGTTTCTCTAAGTCCAGCTCTCGGACAGGCTACCCATATTACAACCTAGGATTTCAAATGGCCTGTTATCCCAGGTGTAATGGGAGCAAATAAACACAGTAGAAAAAGTTTAGACTTATATTATCCTTCACCAATTATAACAGCAATATGTACACTATGTACAGTGATAAATATAGTGCACTCCACGGAAAGCAAGGCAGAAATAGAAGCCACAAGATAGCAGACCGTGCTTCAACCAGCTCTAGAGTGGGAATGACAAGGGCAGACAGGAGAGCGGTATCCACATAACCTCTGCGATTGTCAATCCCACCTTCTTATTGGCTAGAACCTGGTCACTAGTTGAACGATGGGGCCCCATCATCAACTCTTAGCAACCTGGTTCGCTGGTTGGGGGAGATAGCCTGTAAATGAGGGTGTGTCCATGCGCCGAATAAAGGTTACGTACTCTTTGCATGCCACAGGGGGATTACCAACAGACCCTAAATGATTTACTCTAGGGTGTAAATATTTTTCCTCTCAGATTGTTGATTTATGTCTAATTTACGAACAGGTTTTACCATTTATATAAATGTAAATTTTAAAAGCATTTACAAATTTTCCCCCATTTTTTACAAATATTTCAGTTTTTTACATTTATGAGTGAATATTTTTTCAACTTGCACTTGTAAATGAAAAAAAATATTTGCATGGAATTTTCACAGTGAATTTATTTTATTATTTTTTTTACAAAAAAACTGTAAATTTACAATTTACATTTTATGTAAATTAGTCAAAATTAATCAGAAGAATTCTAAATCTAAATTCCAAAAAAAAATCTTAATTCTAAATTCTAAATAATTCTAAATTATTTAAAAAATGTAAATTATTCTAAATAATAATAATAATAATAATAATAATAATAATAATAATAATAATAATAATAATAATAATAATACAGCCTTTCCTCACTTAACAACGCACTCGTTTACCAACGACTCGAACTTACAACGGGCCCCCTGACCAGTATTGATACCTAGATAATGTATGTTAGAGCTAATTTCGTCTGTTCTGTTTATTACAGTATACAGTACACTACTGTATAAACATTTAGAAATATACCAGAAATGTTTTAAATGGTGCAAAGGTGACATTAAAACAATATCAAAGATGGTTGACACAAACCCACTACCATTATAGTGCTCCTCACTTAGCAATGAATTCGTTTACCAACGTGACTCTAGGAATGCAACTCCGTCGTTAACTGAGGAGAAGCTGTAATAATAATAATAATAATAATAATAATAAGATTAATAATAATATTAATATTAATGTTAATAATAATATCAATGTTTATAATAATAATAATATTAATACAGCCTTTACTGACTTACTGACAGAGTTGCATTCCTAAGACCACATCAGTAAGCAAATTTGTCGCTAAGTGAGGAGCATATTATAATGGTAGTGGGTTTGTGTCGACCATCTTTGATATTGTTTTAATGTCACTTTTACACCATTTTTAACAGGTTTTGTATATTTTTAAATGCTTATGCAGTAGTGTATTGTATATTGTAATAAACAGAATAGAGGAAATCAGCTCTTAATATACAGTAGGGCCAGCTACTGCCGGAAAGCAGAACTCCATTTTTTCCATTTATAAATGCATATAAATGCCAGATAACAAGTTTACACTAACATATATTAAGTTAGCAATAGAACTAGGCATTAACAAGTAAAATACACACACAGTACACTCATTTACCTCAAAATATGTGTAGTCTTAGTGTAGGGCAAAAGGTGAGTAGTATTTACTCTAAGAAGTCAGGTGTGGTAGCCCTCCTGGCCACCCCACCCACACATACTATACTATGATGCTTAAAGCTCCCTAGAGCGATAAAATGCATATACAGTACATGTATTACTTACCTTAAAATATTTGTCTTAATGGTCTTAATGTAGTGTGAAAGGTGAAAAGTATTTATTTGTAGAAAGTCACATGGGAGGTATGGCATCCTGCTTGGCCACTTATACCTACTACAACATTAAGCTCCCTGGAGCGATAAAATGCATATACAGTGGACACCCGGTTAACGATATTTTTTCATTCCAGAAGTATGTTCAGGTGCCAGTACTGACCGTATTTGTTCCCATAAGGAATATTGTGAAGTAGATTAGTCCATTTCAGACCCACAAACATACACGTACAAACGCACTTACATAAATACACTTACATAATTGGTCGCATTGGGAGGTGATCGTTAAGCGGGGGTCCACTGTATAGTACACTCATTAATTACCTTAAAATATTTGTAGTCTTAATGTAAGGTGAGATGTGAGTTTTATTTGTATGAAGTCAGGTTGGGAAGTATGGGTAGCCAGGAAGGGCAGCCCTCCCCGCCCCACCCACCCACACGTAATGTAAACAAACCAGACGAACGCCTCTGGTTTTCGTCACTTTACATTGTGTACAAGTTGTCTCCACGTTGATACAGTAGAATAAATAAAGAGAAACACTCCCATGCTCATGTAACACCATTTTTAGAAGAAATGACACACAGAGTGAAGGTATATGAAAGGAATAATTTTCTAGTTACCCCTAGTAATATTATGGTGACACATTTTCTCTGATGTTGAACTACAAGTTGCCTGACTACCACAAGTTGCCTGGCTACCACAAGTTGCCTGGCTACCACAAGTTGCCTGGCTACCACAAGTTGCCTGGCTACCACAAGTTGCCTGGCTACCACAAGTTGCTTGGCTAAGACAAGTTGCTTGGCTACCACAAGTTGCTTGGCTACCACAAGTTGCCTGGCTACCACAAGTTGCTTGGCTACCACAAGTTGCCTGGCTACCACATGTTGCCTGGCTACCACAAGTTGCCTGGCTACCACAAGTTGCTTGGCTACCACAAGTTGCCTGGCTACCACAAGTCCTACAAGTTGCCTGACTACCACAAGTCCTACAAGTTGCCTGGCTACCACAAGTCCTGCAAGTTGCCTGGCTACCACAAGTCCTACAAGTTGCCTGAATACCACAAGTTGCCTGACTACCACAGGTTGCCTGGCTACTGCAAGTTGCCTGGCTACCACAAGTTGCCTGGTTACCACAAGTTGCCTGGCTACCACAAGTTGCCTGGCTACCACAAGTTGCTTGGCTAAGACAAGTTGCTTGGCTACCACAAGTTGCTTGGCTACCACAAGTTGCCTGGCTACCACAAGTTGCTTGGCTACCACATGTTGCCTGGCTACCACAAGTTGCCTGGCTACCACATGTTGCCTGGCTACCACAAGTTGTCTGGCTACCACAAGTTGCTTGGCTATCACAAGTTGCTTGGCTACCACAAGTTGCTTGGCTACCACAAGTTGCTTGGCTACCACAAGTTGCTTGGCTACCACAAGTTGCTTGGCTACCACAAGTTGCTTGGCTACCACAAGTTGCCTGGCTACCACAAGTTGCCTGGCTACCACAAGTTGCTTGGCTACCACAAGTTGCTTGGCTACCACAAGTTGCTTGGCTACCACAAGTTGCTTGGCTACCACAAGTTGCCTGGCTACCACAAGTTGCCTGGCTACCACAAGTTGCCTGGCTACCACAAGTTGCTTGGCTACCGCAAGTTGCCTGGCTACCACAAGTTGCTTGGCTACCACAAGTTGCTTGGCTACCACAAGTTGCCTGGCTACCACAAGTTGCTTGGCTACCACAAGTTGCTTGGCTACCACAAGTTGCTTGGCTACCAAAAGTTGCTTGGCTACCACAAGTTGCTTGGCTACCACAAGTTGCCTGGCTACCACAAGTTGCCTGGCTACCACAAGTTGCCTGGCTACCACAAGTTGCCTGGCTACCACAAGTTGCTTGGCTACCACAAGTTGCTTGGCTACCACAAGTTGCTTGGCTACCACAAGTTGCTTGGCTACCACAAGTTGCTTGGCTACCACAAGTTGCTTGGCTACCACAAGTTGCCTGGCTACCACAAGTTGCTTGGCTACCACAAGTTGCTTGGCTACCACAAGTTGCCTGGCTACCACAAGTTGCTTGGCTACCACAAGTCCTACAAGTTGCCTGGCTACCACAAGTCCTACAAGTTTCCTGGCTACCACAAGTCCTACAAGTTGCCTGGCTACCACAAGTCCTACAAGTTTCCTGGCTACCACAAGTCCTACAAGTTTCCTGGCTACCACAAGTCCAACAAGTTGCCTGGCTACCACAAGTCCTACAAGCTGCCTGGCTACCACAAGTCCTACAAGTTGCCTGGCTACCACAAGTCCTACAAGTTGCCTGGCTACCACAAGTCCTACAAGTCACCTGGCTACCACAAGTCCTACAAGTTGCCTGGCTACCACAAGTCCTACAAGTTGCCTGGCTACCACAAGTCCTACAAGTTGCCTGGCTACCACAAGTCCTACAAGTTGTCTGGCTACCACAAGTCCTACAAGTTGCCTGGCTACCACAAGTCCTACAAGCTGCCTGGCTACCACAATTAGTACAAGTTGCCTGGCTACCACAAGTCCTACAAGCTGCCTGGTTACCACAAGTCCTACAAGTTGCCTGGCTACCACAAGTCCTACAAGTTGCCTGGCTACCACAAGTCCTTCAAGTTGCCTGGCTACCACAAGTCCTACAAGCTGCCTGGCTACCACAAGTCCTACAAGTTGCCTGGGTACCACAAGTCCTACAAGTCACCTGGCTACCACAAGTCCTACAAGTTACCTGGCTACCACAAGTCCTACAAGTCACCTGGCTACCACAAGTCCTACAAGTCACCTGGCTACCACAAGTCCTACAAGTTGCGTGGCTACCACAAGTCCTACAAGTCACCTGGCTACCACAAGTCCTACAAGTCACCTGGCCACCACAAGTCCTACAAGTCACCTGGCTACCACAAGTCCTACAAGTCACCTGGCTACCACAAGTCCTACAAGTTGCCTGGCTACCACAAGTCCTACAAGTTGCCTGGCTACCACAAGTCCTACAAGTTGCCTGGCTACCACAAGTCCTACAAGTTGCCTGGCTACCACAAGTCCTACAAGTTGCCTGGCTACCACAAGTCCTACGAGTTGCCTGGCTACCACAAGTCCTACAAGTCACCTGGCTATCACAAGTGCTACAAGTTGTCTGGCTACCACAAGTCCTACAAGTCACCTGGCTACCACAAGTCCTACAAGTCGCCTGGCTACCACAAGTCCTACAAGTCACCTGGCTACCACAAGTCCTACAAATTGCCTGGCTACCACAAGTCCTACAAGTCACCTGGCTACCACAAGTCCTACAAGTTGCTTGGCTACCACAAGTCCTACAAGTTGCCTGGCTACCACAAGTCCTACAAGTTGCCTGGCTACCACAAGTCCTACAAGTTGCCTGGCTACCACATGTCCTAAAAGTTGCCTGGCTACCACAAGTCCTACAAGTTGTCTGGCTACCACATCTCATATTTATGTTAATTTATTCTAGTGTGGGGTGTATTTAGATGGATTAAGCAAAATGTCTATATTAACATTTTATACGATATTTAATGCTCCTTAGAGTGATTATTATTGTGTTATTATTAAATAATAAAAAAAGGCACAATACCGTGACTGGAACGATACACAAATAACCCGCACGTAGAAGAGAGGAGCTTACGACGATGTTTCGGTCCGACTTGGACCATTTACAAAGTCACACTAACTGTTATTATTATTTTCATTATTAATATGACATCTTCAAGACTAATAAGACACTCTTAGTGATTTTAATGTGTACCTGCATCCCAGCACAGTGTGTAAGTTTTTTTATTTTTTTTTATTTGCCGGTATTCTCCCGGCCCGGGTCTTTTCCAAGTAGTGGTGACCCGGCCTTGGCTCCCTATCTGGGGAGTGTCTTGAGACCTAAGTCTCCCATGGGAGGAGGTACAAGTACCCCCTCATCTTTGGGACCAACTGTCCCCAGGCCTAGCCACAGTCCCCGCCCTCACGAGGGCTCTTATGGAGAAGCTAGGCCTAAGTTTACTTAGGTACAGGTACACATATATATAATTATGTTATAATAATAATGTAAGTATGTAGTCCACCTGGGCTATATACCTACACTTACCTACATAGCTACAAGATATTTAATGTGGCCCAGAGACATATTATTACCATCGACATACCATGTTCACTGAGTTGAGTCATTTATAGCAACTATCTTTAGATGCCATCAAATGGAGAAGTAATGAATAATTTATGCCGAGAATTGTAAACAAAAGCGTTACATATTAACCCTTAAATGGTCCAAACGTATATATATGTTTTTTCAACATATGAAAGTATGTAAAAAAATGTAGATCTTTTTTGTTTTACATTTGAAAACGTGTAAAAAAAACTTTTATCTACATTTTTTTTTGTTATATTTGAAAATATGTAAAAAAATGTAGATCTTTTTTGTTTTACATTTGAAAACGTGTAAAAAAAACTTTTATCTACATTTTTTTTGTTATATTTGAAAATATGTAAAAAAAAGTAGATCTACTTTTGTAGCTTCGAATTTGAACGTCGATCTGTTTGGACCGTTTAAGGGTTAAGGGGAGTGACGTAATGTTTTCCCTCCGCCCGGCTACCACACTTCCATAGTACATAAACATAAAATGTTTATATGCTATGTAACATGTTTCTTATATAATTTTGAAGAAAATATCATAGATGGATTAATGAAAATGTCTATGTTAACGTAAAATAAGACATATAATGTGCCCAGGAGTGATTATTATTAGTATTACGTAATGTTTTCCCTTTGCCTGGCAACCATCCCTCCATAGCATATATACAGCATGTTTATATGCTATGTAACGTGTTTCTTATATAAGTTTGAAGAAAATATTATAGATGGATGAATGAAAATGTCTATATTGACATAAAATTAGACATTTAATGTGCCCAAGAGTGATTATTATTACATAATAGAGAGATTTGCTCATGGAGAATGTAAACAAACCGGGTGGCACACGCTGTATTTGAAAGACCACTTACCGTATAGAAAGTTTTAGTCATAATTTGAGATCGCCGTATTAGCAGAACGCTATAAGGTGAAATGCCAAAAAGCGGGGCCTTACTGTGCATTATTTAAGTATGCATACTGGTCAGAGAGCCTGTCACAAGTCCAGGTTGTTGGTAAGCAAGTACTTCACTAAGTGAGGAGAGGCTGTACTAATACCAGGTTATTCCAGAATGATAGACTGTTTGTGTGGTGGTAAATAACATGATGGTGGTTTTAAAGATGCTGAGTCAGTGCTTCTGGGGATTTCCAGAAGAGTTCCAGATTTTGGGCCCTTTTATGTGTGTTGAATTTTTGAAGAGATTTAGTCAGACACAGGGCATGTCTTAGACGGCATGTTGTACGGGTCTTGTTGCAACTGTCAAGACAGCCAGACACAGAGAATGTCATATAGATTTTTGTGGCTAGTCGTTGGTAAACTAGTACGTCACTGAGTGAGGAGAGGCTGTAGTTGTTTACATCTGTTGGGTCACCACCTTTGTGTATTGGTGTGACCCTTTCTAATTTTGAGTAGTGTTGGGAAAGTGCTAGTGTATAGTGATTTGTTAAAGAGTAATGTAATGGTGGGTGAGAGGACATGAGTCGCTCATTTGTACAAAAGTGGCGGGACCTGAGCTAGATTTCCTGATTTATCTTTTAGTGAATTAATAATCAAGGTAACTTCAGTGGGCCGGGATGGTACACGATAGAGGGATGTTGGTTCAAGATAGAGATAGAGGGATGTGGGATACCTTTACCTTTGATGAGTTTCGAGAGTCTTGTTGCTCTCGGAGCCCGGCCATGGACCAGGGAAGTTTCCATCTAAGTAATCGCTTGGGTATTGGTTCTTGGAAGTGCATTGTGTGAGTAAGTAACCTGGTTTGTGTCTACTGGTGAACTAGGACTGTTTACAATTACAGCATCTTGCAATTTCAGTTAGATCCCGTCAATTCTGGAGGCATGTACTTCCCTGGGAGTCCGTGTTTGACTTCCATTCTAGTTTGGCCTTTGTCTACTTGGTATAGTTAGGGATATTATTCAGTATAACTTGCAAAAAGTTGTTTGATTGTCATGTTAGTCAGTTTTTCTTCTAGTTCGGTGATCCTTGTGTTTCGAGTCAGTTGACAGTGATCACGGTCTGCAATCTTAAAATATTTTCAGCTTACGATATCTTCAACTTAAAACATTTTCAACTTTGGATATTTTCAACTTGTGTTTATGTTGACATTAATTTGAAGACATCAGTGAGTGATTGTGATTGTCAGAATTGATGGAAGTTGACACTGGAATTAATGGCTTTCTTTCTCTCATTAAAGGTAATTGCTGCCGTTGATGACCCCCAGTAATCACCAGCATCGACGACTTCAGTAAAGTAAATTCTGGCATTGATGACGCCAGTAAAATAATCCTTGGCATCGATGATTCGATAATCTGCAGCATCAATGACCCCAATAATCGCACATCATACAGAAATTACTTAATTATCTTAGTATGTGGTGTTTATTTTAATCAATGTAATTCATTCTACAAACACAACAAATTACAATGGGGTAACTGGCTTAAAGGTAATTAAAAAAAATAAGAGAATTGAGAGAGAATTGTAAAGTAGTTAATAGCAGTCGGTAGTTAGTAGTCAGGCTTTCGTTTACTATTATAAGGTCTTAACAGTGATTAGTGTGTTTTTAAATGGTTCTGAACAGTGTTTGTGACGTCATACGTGTTAGAATGCGTTAGAACGTGTTAAAACGTATTAGAACACATAGAAACATGTTAGAACTTACACAAACACTTACAAAAGTGTTGGGATGCATTTAAATGTTTTAGAGCGCATGTGAATGTGCTAGAATGTGTACGAGTGTGTACAAACTCATTAGAACTGTGAAAGCCTAAACAAAACTTAAACCAGAAGTGTTTATTACAGAACTTAAACCAGAAGTGTTGTTACAAAACTTAAACCAGAAGTGTTACAGAACTTAAACCAGAAGTGTTTGTTACAGAACTCAAACCAGAAGTGTTACAGAACTTAAGCCAGAAATGTTTGTTACAGAAGTTAAACCAGAGGTGTTTATTACAGAAGTTAAACCAGAGGTGTTTATTACAGAACTTTAACCAAAACAAACACAAATTTTACTCAAAAATGCTCCAATAAAACATCTTAAGATTTCTACAGAATTCTGATTCTCTTCTGGGAAGTCTATATGAGGATCAAATATGGGCGACCAAACGGAGAAAAAAACATTCCCTTGTCCTGTGTGCCTGAAGGTCTTCTCGTTTAGCTCACGTCTGACGATCCACATGCGGATCCACACGGGGGAGAAGCCATTCCAATGTTTGACCTGTTTTAAACTCTTCCGACAGAACTCCACTCTGACCAAACACAAGAAAATCCACACGGGAGAGAAACCTTACGAGTGCACCGTTTGTTTCAAGCACTTCAAGGAAACTGACCACCTCATGACGCACATGCGCATCCACACGGGAGAGAAACCCCACCAGTGTTCCATGTGTCCAAAGAATTTCATTCTGAAATCTGCTTTGATACGACACATGCGTGTCCACACAGGGGAAAAACCCTTTGAGTGCACTGTTTGTCCAAACAGATTCAAGGACAAGTCGGCCTTAGTGACACACATGAGAGTCCACACGGGTGAAAAACCTTTCCAGTGCACTATATGCCCCAAGGACTTCACAGTGAAGTCAGCCCTGGTGACGCACATGCGTGTACACACAGGAGAAAAACCATACCAGTGTTCCGAGTGTTGGAAGGCGTTTTCGCGCCATTATTACCTGGTGCAACACATGGCGTTGCACACAGGCCAGAAGCAATACAAGTGTTCCATCTGTCCCAAAGCCTTTTCGAAGAAGGCCACTCTTAAGGACCACCTGACGGTTCACACTGGCGAGAAGCCTTTTAAGTGCACTGTTTGTTCGAAAAGCTTCTTACGCAAGCCTTCCCTGGAGACGCACATGAAGAGCCACAGTCGTGAGCAGCCGTACCGCTGTTCGAAATGCCTCAAGGGATTTGTGACCAAGAACAGCTTAGTGAATCATATGAAAATCCACCTGCAGGAGAGGCTGGAAAGCTCGGTTAATTGCCTGAAGGACTTTCGCAAGATGTCGTCGGCTGAGGCCTATGATGATGAGTACCAGCAGGAGAGCGCCAGCATGGATGACAACCTTTTCTTCCAGACGTATGCAGCAGAACTCTGCAACTTGCAGAAGGTAAAAGAAGAACAGGATTAACTGGAGGAGTCATAGGGTCTAGCACTATGAATGAGCTGTAATGAAGGACTGTCGTTGAACGACCATCACTGAACAACTGTCGTTGAACGATGGGAGGCATAAATGATGACCTATTTTTCCAGATGAACGCAGCATAACTCTGTAACTTGCAAAATGTGAAGCAAGAATGGGAATAACTAGAGGAAAGTCATAGGGACTAGCACTATGAACAAGCTCTAATGAACAACTGTCACTGAACAACTGTTGCTGAACAACTGTTGCTGAATGACCATTGCTGAATGACAAGAGGCATGACCAATGACTTGCTCTTCCAGACGTACACAGCAGAACTCTGCAACTTGCAGGTGAAGCAAGAGCAAGATTAACAAGATAACAGTCACATGGGACAAATGCTATGATTGCAAAGTGTAATGAACGACTGTTGTTGAATGAACGGAAGCATGAACGGGCTCTTGGACTGTGGTCCGGGGACACATAACGACTGAAAACTTCTCAAGAGGTGGAATGTTCCAATAACATGGACCATTGTAGAGGTGACCCATGCCAATAACATGGACCATTGTAGAGGTGACCCATGCCAATAACATGGACCATTGTAGAGGTGACCCATGCCAATAACATGGACCATTGTAGAGGTGACCCATGCCAATAACATGGACCATTGCAAATATTGTAACATGGACCATTGCAGAGGCTGTATCATGGACCATTGCAGAGGTTGAAACATGAACCATTGCTTTAATATGGACCAAAAGTGTACCATCAACCCGACCGGACCACCTGTGGTCCAGCAAGCATGATAAAACACCTTATGTAATGAAAATCAAACACTTCCACACATTACACAATTTTTCACAAAATCAAACGATAAAAACAGCTCTGAGTACCCAGAGCATTGTGGGTAAACCCGGCTCTTACAGGTTTAGTGCTTATTATACCTTATTAAGCTTAAGTCTTATAAAACAGACTGTAAAATAAAATTACACAGTAAACCCTGGATATAACAACCTCAGTATAACACTCTTAAATCAACTGGTTAAAATGGACTCTGGTTTATTGTGATCTAAATTCTGTGTACTCTAGGGTGCTCTAGTACATAATCTGTTTTAACAAACGCTTGGTTAATACCCCCAATTTTTCTGCTTTATCGAGGGTTCACTGTACACATGTACACAGACTAGAAGTAATTGTAATCAATAAATGTTGTGTACATTTCTGAGTATATATTACATGGGTGGGATATATCCCCGTGGTATATACAGGTGGTCTTCAGCTTACCATATTTTGACTTTACGATGGTGCAACTTGCAACATTTCAACTTTATGAATGTTTGACTTAGGATATTTTGACTTCACAATGAATCGACTTGCCATATTTCAAGTTTATGATGGCTCAACTTATCATACTTTATCTTTACAATGATGCTGCAAAAATAACTTTAGAGATGAAACATAAGATAATTATCCAGCATGAAGGCAACAAGTCCCTAACTTATATTCATTTATTGACTTTTCAGTACTGGTATTTAGTTAGTTACACTAATTATTGTTTATTGACTTCTTCACTGACACTAGTTATTTATTAACTTATTTATTTAGCATATCGTATTCATTTTCAACATAAATATTTTTGACTTGGGACGGTTCGTCGGAATGTAACCCCCGTTGTAAGTCAAGGACCCCCAGTATGTACTGTGAGGGATAATCCCCTTAGGGTATATACACTGAAAGTTTAATCCCTTTATAGGGGATTACAATATTCTTGTCAGGGTGTTATGACGGTTACTGTGTAGCCTTCGTGAGCCTGGTGTAGTGGATAGGATTGAAACCCCATCCCCATTAACCCACCATTGTAAACATGTGATGGACCTAGAATGTGACAGGTACTGTACAGGTAGGGGCAGTGTATGTGCCTTTGTGTGATTGCAGGGGTTGATTCGCAGCTCCTGGCTATGTTGAAGGCTCGGTGCTTATATGCAGGCGCCATTATATGTTACAGTGAACCCTCCAAGTAGTGGACAACAGAAATAAGGGGACGAAGTCCACTATATCAGTCAATTCGGAAACCGTTAGCTGCAGAATTGTCGATTGCATCTCTTGCTGCTAGCGAAAATCCCCTGCCCTCAATAATTTATACATAGGGTTCACTGTAACACATTAATACGGGCGACTGGTTTAATTATAGATCATGATAGACTTGATGGTCTATCAGCCGTTGTGTTATTTGGTCTGTCAGTTAGGACTAATGTTCTGCCAGTGTTCAGTTGAACGCCAAGGGCATCAGAGAGGTGTGTGTTGCTGGTGTGTTCTCTTACAGTGTTGTAGTCAATAAAATAATAATAATTATCACATCTTTATTTCTACAAATATATGATACAACTTAGACCATAACTATCATCACTGGATGATAGTCATCCAGGGAGAGTTGAACTATCACTGTGGATGATAGTCATCCAGGGAGAGTAGAACTATCATCACTGGATGATAGTCATCCAGGGAGAGTAGAACTATCATCACTGGATGATAGTCATCCAGGGAGAGTAGAACTATCATCACTGGATGATAGTCATCCAGGGAGAGTAGAACTATCATCACTGGATGATAGTCATCCAGGGAGAGTAGAACTATCATCACTGGATGATAGTCATCCAGGGAGAGTTGAACTATCATCACTGGATGATAGTCATCCAGGGAGAGTAGAACTATCATCACTGGATGATAGTCATCCAGGGAGAGTTGAACTATCATCACTGGATGATAGTCATCCAGGGAGAGTAGAACTATCATCACTGGATGATAGTCATCCAGGGAGAGTAGAACTATCATCACTGGATGATAGTCATCCAGGGAGAGTAGAACTATCATCACTGGATGATAGTCATCCAGGGAGAGTAGAACTATCATCACTGGATGATAGTCATCCAGGGAGAGTTGAACTATCATCACTGGATGATAGTCATCCAGGGAGAGTAGAACTATCATCACTGGATGATAGTCATCCAGGGAGAGTTGAACTATCATCACTGGATGATAGTCATCCAGGGAGAGTTGAACTATCATCACTGGATGATAGTCATCCAGGGAGAGTTGAACTATCATCACTGGATGATAGTCATCCAGGGACAGTTGAACTATCACTGTGGATGATAGTCATCCAGGGAGAGTTGAACTATCACTGTGGATGATAGTCATCCAGGGACAGTTGAACTATCATCACTGGATGATAGTCATCCAGGGAGAGTTGAACTATCACTGTGGATGATAGTCATCCAGGGACAGTTGAACTATCATCACTGGATGATAGTCATCCAGGGAGAGTTGAACTATCATCACTGGATGATAGTCATCCAGGGACAGTTGAACTATCATCACTGGATGATAGTCATCCAGGTAGAGTTGAACTATCATCACTGGATGATAGTCATCCAGGGAGAGTTAAACTATCACTGTGGATGATAGTCATCCAGGTAGAGTTGAACTATCATCACTGGATGATAGTCATCCAGGGACAGTTGAACTATCACTGTGGATGATAGTCATCCAGGGAGAGTTGAACTATCATCACTGGATGATAGTCATCCAGGGACAGTTGAACTATCACTGTGGATGATAGTCATCCAGGGAGAGTTGAACTATCATCACTGGATGATAGTCATCCAGGGACAGTTGAACTATCACTGTGGATGATAGTCATCCAGGGAGAGTTGAACTATCATCACTGGATGATAGTCATCCAGGGAGAGTTGAACTATCATCACTGGATGATAGTCATCCAGGGAGAGTTGAACTATCACTGTGGATGATAGTCATCCAGGGAGAGTTGAACTATCATCACTGGATGATAGTCATCCAGGGACAGTTGAACTACCATCACTGGATGATAGTCATCCAGGGACAGTTGAACTATCATCACTGGATGATAGTCATCCAGGGACAGTTGAACTATCATCACTGGATGATAGTCATCCAGGGACAGTTGAACTATCATCACTGGATGATAGTCATCCAGGGACAGTTGAACTATCATCACTGGATGATAGTCATCCAGGGACAGTTGAACTATCATCACTGGATGATAGTCATCCAGGGACAGTTGAACTATCATCACTGGATGATAGTCATCCAGGGACAGTTGAACTATCATCACTGGATGATAGTCATCCAGGGACAGTTGAACTATCATCACTGGATGATAGTCATCCATGGACAGTTGAACTATCATCACTGGATGATAGTCATCCAGGGACAGTTGAACTATCATCACTGGATGATAGTCATCCAGGGACAGTTGAACTATCATCACTGGATGATAGTCATCCAGGGACAGTTCAACTATCATCACTGTGGATGATAGTCATCCAGGGACAGTTGAACTATCATCACTGGATGATAGTCATCCAGGGAGAGTTGAACTATCATCACTGGATGATAGTCATCCAGGGACAGTTGAACTATCATCACTGGATGATAGTCATCCAGGGACAGTTGAACTATCATCACTGAATAATAGACATCCAGGGACAGTTGAACTATCATCACTGGATGATAGTCATCCAGGGACAGTTGAACTATCATCATTGGATGATAGTCATCCAGGGACAGTTGAACTATCATCACTGGATGATAGTCATCCAGGGACAGTTGAACTATCATCACTGAATGATAGTCATCCAGGGACAGTTGAACTATCATCACTGGATGATAGTCATCCAGGGACAGTTGAACTATCATCACTGGATGATAGTCATCCAGGGACAGTTGAACTATCATCACTGTGGATGATAGTCATCCAGGGACAGTTGAACTATCATCACTGGATGATAGTCATCCAGGGAGAGTTGAACTATCATCACTGGATGATAGTCATCCAGGGAGAGTTGAACTATCATCACTGGATGATAGTCATCCAGGGACAGTTGAACTATCATCACTGGATAATAGACATCCAGGGACAGTTGAACTATCATCACTGGATGATAGTCATCCAGGGACAGTTGAACTATCATCATTGGATGATAGTCATCCAGGGACAGTTGAACTATCATCACTGGATGATAGTCATCCAGGGACAGTTGAACTATCATCACTGGATGATAGTCATCCAGGGACAGTTGAACTATCATCACTGGATGATAGTCATCCAGGGACAGTTGAACTATCATCACTGGATGATAGTCATCCAGGGACAGTTGAACTATCATCACTGTGGATGATAGTCATCCAGGGACAGTTGAACTATCATCACTGGATGATAGTCATCCAGGGACAGTTGAACTATCATCACTGGATGATAGTCATCCAGGGACAGTTGAACTATCATCACTGAATGATAGTCATCCAGGGACAGTTGAACTATCATCACTGGATGATAGTCATCCAGGGACAGTTGAACTATCATCACTGGATGATAGTCATAAAGGGACAGTTGAACTATCATCACTGGATGATAGTCATCCAGGGACAGTTGAACTATCATCAGTGGATGATAGTCATCCAGGGACAGTTGAACTATCATCACTGTGGATGATAGTCATCCAGGGACAGTTGAACTATCATCACTGGATGATAGTCATCCAGGGACACTTGAACTATCATCACTGTGGATGATAGTCATCCAGGGACAGTTGAACTATCATCACTGGATGATAGTCATCCAGGGACAGTTGAACTATCATCACTGGATGATAGGCATCCAGGGACAGTTGAACTATCATCACTGGATGATAGTCATCCAGGGACAGTTGAACTATCATCACTGGATGATAGTCATCCAGGGACAGTTGAACTATCATCACTGTGGATGATAGTCATCCAGGGACAGTTGAACTATCATCACTGGATGATAGTCATCCAGGGACAGTTGAACTATCATCACTGGATGATAGTCATCCAGGGACAGTTGAACTATCATCACTGGATGATAGTCATCCAGGGACAGTTGAACTATCATCACTGGATGATAGTCATCCAGGGACAGTTGAACTATCATCACTGGATGATAGTCATCCAGGGACAGTTGAACTAT
Source organism: Cherax quadricarinatus (assembly GCF_038502225.1). Classification (NCBI taxonomy): domain Eukaryota; kingdom Metazoa; phylum Arthropoda; class Malacostraca; order Decapoda; family Parastacidae; genus Cherax; species Cherax quadricarinatus. The sequence goes on from NC_091294.1 coordinate 78,450,204, forward strand.
CATCACTGTGGATGATAGTCATCCAGGGACAGTTGAACTATCATCAATGGATGATAGTCATCCAGGGACAGTTGAACTATCATCACTGGATGATAGTCATCCAGGGACAGTTGAACTATCATCACTGAATGATAGTCATCCAGGGACAGTTGAACTATCATCACTGGATGATAGTCATCCAGGGACAGTTGAACTATCATCACTGGATGATAGTCATCCAGGGACAGTTGAACTATCATCACTGGATGATAGTCATCCAGGGACAGTTGAACTATCATCACTGGATGATAGTCATCCAGGGACAGTTGAACTATCATCACTGGATGATAGTCATCCAGGGACAGTTGAACTATCATCACTGGATGATAGTCATCCAGGGACAGTTGAACTATCATCACTGGATGATAGTCATCCAGGGACAGTTGAACTATCATCACTGGATGATAGTCATCCAGGGACAGTTGAACTATCATCACTGTGGATGATAGTCATCCAGGGACAGTTGAACTATCATCACTGGATGATAGTCATCCAGGGACAGTTGAACTATCATCACTGGATGATAGTCATCCAGGGACAGTTGAACTATCATCACTGGATGATAGTCATCCAGGGACAGTTGAACTATCATCACTGGATGATAGTCATCCAGGGACAGTTGAACTATCATCACTGGATGATAGTCATCCAGGGACAGTTGAACTATCATCACTGGATGATAGTCATCCAGGGACAGTTGAACTATCATCACTGGATGATAGTCATCCAGGGACAGTTGAACTATCATCACTGGATGATAGTCATCCAGGGACAGTTGAACTATCATCACTGGATGATAGTCATCCAGGGACAGTTGAACTATCATCACTGTGGATGATAGTCATCCAGGGACAGTTGAACTATCATCACTGGATGATAGTCATCCAGGGACAGTTGAACTATCATCACTGGATGATAGTCATCCAGGGACAGTTGAACTATCATCACTGGATGATAGTCATCCAGGGACAGTTGAACTATCATCACTGGATGATAGTCATCCAGGGACAGTTGAACTATCATCACTGGATGATAGTCATCCAGGGACAGTTGAACTATCATCACTGGATGATAGTCATCCAGGGACAGTTGAACTATCATCACTGGATGATAGTCATCCAGGGACAGTTGAACTATCATCACTGGATGATAGTCATCCAGGGACAGTTGAACTATCATCACTGGATGATAGTCATCCAGGGACAGTTGAACTATCATCACTGGATGATAGTCATCCAGGGACAGTTGAACTATCATCACTGGATGATAGTCATCCAGGGACAGTTGAACTATCATCACTGGATGATAGTCATCCAGGGACAGTTGAACTATCATCACTGGATGATAGTCATCCAGGGACAGTTGAACTATCATCACTGGATGATAGTCATCCAGGGACAGTTGAACTATCATCACTGGATGATAGTCATCCAGGGACAGTTGAACTATCATCACTGGATGATAGTCATCCAGGGACAGTTGAACTATCATCACTGGATGATAGTCATCCAGGGACAGTTGAACTATCATCACTGGATGATAGTCATCCAGGGACAGTTGAACTATCATCACTGGATGATAGTCATCCAGGGACAGTTGAACTATCATCACTGGATGATAGTCATCCAGGGACAGTTGAACTATCATCACTGGATGATAGTCATCCAGGGACAGTTGAACTATCATCACTGTGGATGATAGTCATCCAGGGACAGTTGAACTATCATCACTGTGGATGATAGTCATCCAGGGACAGTTGAACTATCATCACTGGATGATAGTCATCCAGGGACAGTTGAACTATCATCACTGGATGATAGTCATCCAGGGACAGTTGAACTATCATCACTGGATGATAGTCATCCAGGGACAGTTGAACTATCATCACTGTGGATGATAGTCATCCAGGGACAGTTGAACTATCATCACTGGATGATAGTCATCCAGGGACAGTTGAACTATCATCACTGGATGATAGTCATCCAGGGACAGTTGAACTATCATCACTGGATGATAGTCATCCAGGGACAGTTGAACTATCACTGTTGATGATAGTCATCCAGGGACAGTTGAACTATCATCACTGGATGATAGTCATCCAGGGACAGTTGAACTATCATCACTGGATGATAGTCATCCAGGGACAGTTGAACTATCATCACTGGATGATAGTCATCCAGGGACAGTTGAACTATCATCACTGGATGATAGTCATCCAGGGACAGTTGAACTATCATCACTGGATGATAGTCATCCAGGGACAGTTGAACTATCATCACTGGATGATAGTCATCCAGGGACAGTTGAACTATCATCACTGGATGATAGTCATCCAGGGAGAGTTGAACTATCATCACTGGATGATAGTCATCCAGGGAGAGTTGAACTATCATCACTGGATGATAGTCATCCAGGGACAGTTGAACTATCATCACTGGATGATAGTCATCCAGGGACAGTTGAACTATCATCACTGGATGATAGTCATCCAGGGACAGTTGAACTATCATCACTGGATGATAGTCATCCAGGGAGAGTTGAACTATCATCACTGGATGATAGTCATCCAGGGACAGTTGAACTATCATCACTGGATGATAGTCATCCAGGGAGAGTTGAACTATCATCACTGGATGATAGTCATCCAGGGACAGTTGAACTATCATCACTGGATGATAGTCATCCAGGGACAGTTGAACTATCATCACTGGATAATAGACATCCAGGGACAGTTGAACTATCATCACTGGATGATAGTCATCCAGGGACAGTTGAACTGGATGATAGTCATAGTTGAACTATCATTGTGGATGATAGTCATCCAGGGACAGTTGAACTATCATCACTGGATGATAGTCATCCAGGGACAGTTGAACTATCATCACTGGATGATAGTCATCCAGGGACAGTTGAACTATCATCACTGGATGATAGTCATCCAGGGACAGTTGAACTATCATCACTGGATGATAGTCATCCAGGGACAGTTGAACTATCATCACTGGATGATAGTCATCCAGGGAGAGTTGAACTATCATCACTGGATGATAGTCATCCAGGGACAGTTGAACTATCACATGTGGATGATAGTCATCCAGGGACAGTTGAACTATCATCACTGGATGATAGTCATCCAGGGACAGTTGAACTATCATCACTGGATGATAGTCATCCAGGGACAGTTGAACTATCATCACTGGATGATAGTCATCCAGGGACAGTTGAACTATCATCACTGGATGATAGTCATCCAGGGACAGTTGAACTATCATCACTGGATGATAGTCATCCAGGGACAGTTGAACTATCATCACTGGATGATAGTCATCCAGGGACAGTTGAACTATCATCACTGGATGATAGTCATCCAGGGACAGTTGAACTATCATCACTGGATGATAGTCATCCAGGGACAGTTGAACTATCATTGTGGATGATAATCATCCAGGGACAGTTGAACTATCATCACTGGATGAAAGTCATCCAGGGACAGTTGAACTATCATTACTGGATGATAATCATCCAGGGACAGTTGAACTATCATCACTGGATGAAAGTCATCCAGGGACAGTTGAACTATCATCACTGGATGATAGTCATCCAGGGACAGTTGAACTATCATCACTGGATGATAGTCATCCAGGGACAGTTGAACTATCATCACTGGATGATAGTCATCCAGGGACAGTTGAACTATCATCACTGGATGATAATCATCCAGGGACAGTTGAACTATCATCACTGGATGATAGTCATCCAGGGACAGTTGAACTATCATCACTGGATGATAGTCATCCAGGGACAGTTGAACTATCATCACTGGATGATAGTCATCCAGGGACAGTTGAACTATCATCACTGGATGATAGTCATCCAGGGACAGTTGAACTATCATCACTGGATGATAGTCATCCAGGGACAGTTGAACTATCATCACTGGATGATAGTCATCCAGGGACAGTTGAACTATCATCACTGGATGATAGTCATCCAGGGACAGTTGAACTATCATCACTGGATGATAGTCATCCAGGGACAGTTGAACTATCATCACTGGATGATAGTCATCCAGGGACAGTTGAACTATCATCACTGTGGATGATAGTCATCCAGGGACAGTTGAACTATCATCACTGGATGATAGTCATCCAGGGACAGTTGAACTATCATCACTGGATGATAGTCATCCAGGGAGAGTTGAACTATCATCACTGGATGATAGTCATCCAGGGACAGTTGAACTATCATCACTGGATGATAGTCATCCAGGGACAGTTGAACTATCATCACTGGATGATAGTCATCCAGGGACAGTTGAACTATCATCACTGGATGATAGTCATCCAGGGACAGTTGAACTATCATCACTGGATGATAGTCATCCAGGGACAGTTGAACTATCATCACTGGATGATAGTCATCCAGGGACAGTTGAACTATCATCACTGGATGATAGTCATCCAGGGACAGTTGAACTATCATCACTGGATGATAGTCATCCAGGGACAGTTGAACTATCATCACTGGATGAAAGTCATCCAGGGACAGTTGAACTATCATCACTGGATGATAGTCATCCAGGGACAGTTGAACTATCATCACTGGATGATAGTCATCCAGGGACAGTTGAACTATCATCACTGGATGATAGTCATCCAGGGACAGTTGAACTATCATCACTGGATGATAGTCATCCAGGGACAGTTGAACTATCATCACTGGATGATAGTCATCCAGGGACAGTTGAACTATCATCACTGGATGATAGTCATCCAGGGACAGTTGAACTATCATCACTGGATGATAGTCATCCAGGGACAGTTGAACTATCATCACTGGATGATAGTCATCCAGGGACAGTTGAACTATCATCACTGGATGATAGTCATCCAGGGACAGTTGAACTATCATCACTGGGTAATAGACATCCAGGGACAGTTGAACTATCATCACTGGATGATAGGCATCCAGGGACAGTTGAACTATCATCACTGGATGATAGTCATCCAGGGACAGTTGAACTATCATCACTGGATGATAGTCATCCAGGGACAGTTGAACTATCATCACTGTGGATGATAGTCATCCAGGGACAGTTGAACTATCATCACTGGATGATAGTCATCCAGGGACAGTTGAACTATCATCACTGGATGATAGTCATCCAGGGACAGTTGAACTATCATCACTGGATGATAGTCATCCAGGGACAGTTGAACTATCATCACTGGATGATAGTCATCCAGGGACAGTTGAACTATCATCACTGGATGATAGTCATCCAGGGACAGTTGAACTATCATCACTGGATGATAGTCATCCAGGGACAGTTGAACTATCATCACTGGATGATAGTCATCCAGGGACAGTTGAACTATCATCACTGGATGATAGTCATCCAGGGACAGTTGAACTATCATCACTGGATGATAGTCATCCAGGGACAGTTGAACTATCATCACTGGATGATAGTCATCCAGGGACAGTTGAACTATCATCACTGGATGATAGTCATCCACAGTTGAACTATCATCACTGGATGATAGTCATCCAGGGACAGTTGAACTATCATCACTGGATGATAGTCAGCCAGGGACAGTTGAACTATCATCATTGGATGATAGTCATCCAGGGACAGTTGAACTATCATCACTGGATGATAGTCATCCAGGGACAGTTGAACTATCATCACTGGATGATAGTCATCCAGGGACAGTTGAACTATCATCAGTGGATGATAGTCATCCAGGGACAGTTGAACTATCATCACTGGATGATAGTCATCCAGGGACAGTTGTGGATGATAATCATCCAGGGACAGTTGAACTATCATCACTGGATGATAGTCATCCAGGGACAGTTGAACTATCATCACTGGATGATAGTCATCCAGGGACAGTTGAACTATCATCACTGGATGATAGTCATCCAGGGACAGTTGAACTATCATCACTGGATGATAGTCATCCAGGGACAGTTGAACTATCATCACTGGATGATAGTCATCCAGGGACAGTTGAACTATCATCACTGTGGATGATAGTCATCCAGGGACAGTTGAACTATCATCACTGGATGATAGTCATCCAGGGACAGTTGAACTATCATCACTGGATGATAGTCATCCAGGGACAGTTGAACTATCATCACTGGATGATAGTCATCCAGGGACAGTTGAACTATCATCACTGGATGATAGTCATCCAGGGACAGTTGAACTATCATCACTGGATGATAGTCATCCAGGGACAGTTGAACTATCATCACTGGATGATAGTCATCCAGGGACAGTTGAACTATCATCACTGGATGATAGTCATCCAGGTACAGTTGAACTATCATCACTGGATGATAGTCATCCAGGGACAGTTGAACTATCATCACTGATGATGATCCAGGGACAGTTGAACTATCATCACTGGATGAAAGTCATCCAGGGACAGTTGAACTATCATTACTGGATGATAATCATCCAGGGACAGTTGAACTATCATCACTGGATGAAAGTCATCCAGGGACAGTTGAACTATCATCACTGGATGATAATCATCCAGGGACAGTTGAACTATCATCACTGGATGATAGTCATCCAGGGACAGTTGAACTATCATCACTGGATGATAGTCATCCAGGGACAGTTGAACTATCATCACTGGATGATAGTCATCCAGGGACAGTTGAACTATCATCACTGGATGATAGTCATCCAGGGACAGTTGAACTATCATCACTGGATGATAGTCATCCAGGGACAGTTGAACTATCATCACTGGATGATAGTCATCCAGGGACAGTTGAACTATCATCACTGGATGATAGTCATCCAGGGACAGTTGAACTATCATCACTGGATGATAGTCATCCAGGGACAGTTGAACTATCATCACTGGATGATAGTCATCCAGGGACAGTTGAACTATCATCACTGGATGATAGTCATCCAGGGACAGTTGAACTATCATCACTGGATGATAGTCATCCAGGGACAGTTGAACTATCATCACTGGATGATAGTCATCCAGGGACAGTTGAACTATCATCACTGGATGATAGTCATCCAGGGACAGTTGAACTATCATCACTGGATGATAGTCATCCAGGGACAGTTGAACTATCATCACTGGATGATAGTCATCCAGGGACAGTTGAACTATCATCACTGGATGATAGTCATCCAGGGACAGTTGAACTATCATCACTGGATGATAGTCATCCAGGGACAGTTGAACTATCATCACTGGGATGTCATAGAACTATCATCCTGGGATACATTGAACTATCATCACTGGATGATAGTCATCCAGGGACAGTTGAACTATCATCACTGGATGATAGTCATCCAGGGACAGTTGAACTATCATCACTGGATGATAGTCATCCAGGGACAGTTGAACTATCATCACTGGATGATAGTCATCCAGGGACAGTTGAACTATCATCACTGGATGATAGTCATCCAGGGACAGTTGAACTATCATCACTGGATGATAGTCATCCAGGGACAGTTGAACTATCATCACTGGATGATAGTCATCCAGGGACAGTTGAACTATCATCACTGGATGATAGTCATCCAGGGACAGTTGAACTATCATCACTGGATGATAGTCATCCAGGGACAGTTGAACTATCATCACTGGATGATAGTCATCCAGGGACAGTTGAACTATCATCACTGTGGATGATAGTCATCCAGGGACAGTTGAACTATCATCACTGGATGATAGTCATCCAGGGACAGTTGAACTATCATCACTGGATGATAGTCATCCAGGGACAGTTGAACTATCATCACTGGATGATAGTCATCCAGGGACAGTTGAACTATCATCACTGGATGATAGTCATCCAGGGACAGTTGAACTATCATCACTGGATGATAGTCATCCAGGGACAGTTGAACTATCATCACTGGATGATAGTCATCCAGGGACAGTTGAACTATCATCACTGGATGATAGTCATCCAGGGACAGTTGAACTATCATCACTGTGGATGATAGTCATCCAGGGACAGTTGAACTATCATCACTGGATGATAGTCATCCAGGGACAGTTGAACTATCATCACTGGATGATAGTCATCCAGGGACAGTTGAACTATCATCACTGGATGATAGTCATCCAGGGACAGTTGAACTATCATCACTGGATGATAGTCATCCAGGGACAGTTGAACTATCATCACTGGATGATAGTCATCCAGGGACAGTTGAACTATCATCACTGGATGATAGTCATCCAGGGACAGTTGAACTATCATCACTGGATGATAGTCATCCAGGGACAGTTGAACTATCATCACTGGATGATAGTCATCCAGGGACAGTTGAACTATCATCACTGTGGATGATAGTCATCCAGGGACAGTTGAACTATCATCACTGGATGATAGTCATCCAGGGACAGTTGAACTATCATCACTGGATGATAGTCATCCAGGGACAGTTGAACTATCATCACTGGATGATAGTCATCCAGGGACAGTTGAACTATCATCACTGGATGATAGTCATCCAGGGACAGTTGAACTATCATCACTGGATGATAGTCATCCAGGGACAGTTGAACTATCATCACTGGATGATAGTCATCCAGGGACAGTTGAACTATCATCACTGGATGATAGTCATCCAGGGACAGTTGAACTATCATCACTGGATGATAGTCATCCAGGGACAGTTGAACTATCATCACTGGATGATAGTCATCCAGGGACAGTTGAACTATCATCACTGGATGATAGTCATCCAGGGACAGTTGAACTATCATCACTGGATGATAGTCATCCAGGGACAGTTGAACTATCATCACTGGATGATAGTCATCCAGGGACAGTTGAACTATCATCACTGGATGATAGTCATCCAGGGACAGTTGAACTATCATCACTGGATGATAGTCATCCAGGGACAGTTGAACTATCATCACTGGATGATAGTCATCCAGGGACAGTTGAACTATCATCACTGGATGATAGTCATCCAGGGACAGTTGAACTATCATCACTGTGGATGATAGTCATCCAGGGACAGTTGAACTATCATCACTGGATGATAGGCATCCAGGGACAGTTGAACTATCATCACTGGATGATAGTCATCCAGGGACAGTTGAACTATCATCACTGGATGATAGTCATCCAGGGACAGTTGAACTATCATCACTGGATGATAGTCATCCAGGGACAGTTGAACTATCATCACTGGATGATAGTCATCCAGGGACAGTTGAACTATCATCACTGGATGATAGTCATCCAGGGACAGTTGAACTATCATCACTGGATGATAGTCATCCAGGGACAGTTGAACTATCATCACTGGATGATAGTCATCCAGGGACAGTTGAACTATCATCACTGGATGATAGTCATCCAGGGACAGTTGAACTATCATCACTGGATGATAGTCATCCAGGGACAGTTGAACTATCATCACTGGATGATAGTCATCCAGGGACAGTTGAACTATCATCACTGGATGATAGTCATCCAGGGACAGTTGAACTATCATCACTGGATGATAGTCATCCAGGGACAGTTGAACTATCATCACTGGATGATAGTCATCCAGGGACAGTTGAACTATCATCACTGGATGATAGTCATCCAGGGACAGTTGAACTATCATCACTGGATGATAGTCATCCAGGGACAGTTGAACTATCATCACTGGATGATAGTCATCCAGGGACAGTTGAACTATCATCACTGGATGATAGTCATCCAGGGACAGTTGAACTATCATCACTGGATGATAGTCATCCAGGGACAGTTGAACTATCATCACTGGATGATAGTCATCCAGGGACAGTTGACAGTTGAACTATCATCACTGGATGATAGTCATCCAGGGACAGTTGAACTATCATCACTGGATGATAGTCATCCAGGGACAGTTGAACTATCATCACTGGATGATAGTCATCCAGGGACAGTTGAACTATCATCACTGGATGATAGTCATCCAGGGACAGTTGAACTATCATCACTGGATGATAGTCATCCAGGGACAGTTGAACTATCATCACTGGATGATAGTCATCCAGGGACAGTTGAACTATCATCACTGGATGATAGTCATCCAGGGACAGTTGAACTATCATCACTGGATGATAGTCATCCAGGCACAGTTGAACTATCATCACTGGATGATAGTCATCCAGGGACAGTTGAACTATCATCACTGGATGATAGTCATCCAGGGACAGTTGAACTATCATCACTGGATGATAGTCATCCAGGGACAGTTGAACTATCAACATCCAGGGACAGTTGAACTATCATATCATCCAGGGACAGTTGAACTATCATCACTGGATGATAGTCTGAACTATCATCACTGTGGATGATAGTCATCCAGGGACAGTTGAACTATCATCACTGGATGATAGTCATCCAGGGACAGTTGAACTATCATCACTGGATGATAGTCATCCAGGGACATTTGAACTATCATCACTGGATGATAGTCATCCAGGGATGATAGTTGAACTATCATCACTGGATGATAGTCATCCAGGGACAGTTGAACTATCATCACTGGATGATAGTCATCCAGGGACAGTTGAACTATCATCACTGGATGATAGTCATCCAGGGACAGTTGAACTATCATCACTGGATGATAGTCATCCAGGGACAGTTGAACTATCATCACTGGATGATAGTCATCCAGGGACAGTTGAACTATCATCACTGGATGATAGTCATCCAGGGACAGTTGAACTATCATCACTGGATGATAGTCATCCAGGGACAGTTGAACTATCATCACTGGATGATAGTCATCCAGGGACAGTTGAACTATCACTGGATGATACATCCAGGGACAGTTGATAGTCATCCAGGGACAGTTGAACTATCATCACTGGATGATAGTCATCCAGGGACAGTTGAACTATCATCACTGGATGATAGTCATCCAGGGACAGTTGAACTATCATCACTGGATGATAGTCATCCAGGGACAGTTGAACTATCATCACTGGATGATAGTCATCCAGGGACAGTTGAACTATCATCACTGGATGATAGTCATCCAGGGACAGTTGAACTATCATCACTGGATGATAGTCATCCAGGGACAGTTGAACTATCATCACTGGATGATAGTCATCCAGGGACAGTTGAACTATCATCACTGGATGATAGTCATCCAGGGACAGTTGAACTATCATCACTGGATGTTAGTCATCCAGGGACAGTTGAACTATCATCAGTCATCCAGGGACAGTTGAACTATCATCACTGGATGATAGTCATCCAGGGACAGTTGAACTATCATCACTGGATGATAGTCATCCAGGGACAGTTGAACACTGGATGATAGTAATACAGGGACAGTTGAACTATCATCACTGGATGATAGTCATCCAGGGACAGTTGAACTATCATCACTGGATGATAGTCATCCAGGGACAGTGAACTATCATCACTGGATGATAGTCATCCAGGGACAGTTGAACTATCATCACTGGATGATAGTCATCCAGGGACAGTTGAACTATCATCACTGGATGATAGTCATCCAGGGACAGTTGAACTATCATCACTGGATGATAGTCATCCAGGGACAGTTGAACTATCATCACTGGATGATAGTCATCCAGGGACAGTTGAACTATCATCACTGGATGATAGTCATCCAGGGACAGTTGAACTATCATCACTGGATGATAGTCATCCAGGGACAGTTGAACTATCATCACTGGATGATAGTCATCCAGGGACAGTTGAACTATCATCACTGGATGATAGTCATCCAGGGACAGTTGAACTATCATCACTGGATGATAGTCATCCAGGGACAGTTGAACTATCATCACTGGATGATAGTCATCCAGGGACAGTTGAACTATCATCACTGGATGATAGTCATCCAGGGACAGTTGAACTATCATCACTGGATGATAGTCATCCAGGGACAGTTGAACTATCATCACTGGATGATAGTCATCCAGGGACAGTTGAACTATCATCACTGGATGATAGTCATCCAGGGACAGTTGAACTATCATCACTTGTTGATAGTCATCCAGGGACAGTTGAACTATCATCACTGGATGATAGTCATCCAGGGACAGTTGAACTATCATCACTGGATGATAGTCATCCAGGGACAGTTGAACTATCATCACTGGATGATAGTCATCCAGGGACAGTTGAACTATCATCACTGATGATAGTCATAGAACTATCATCTGGATGATATCCAGGGACAGTTGAACTATCATCACTGGATGATAGTCATCCAGGGACATGATAGATAATCATCCAGGGACAGTTGAACTATCATCACTGGATGAAAGTCATCCAGGGACAGTTGAACTATCATCACTGGATGATAATCATCCAGGGACAGTTGAACTATCATCACTGGATGAAAGTCATCCAGGGACAGTTGAACTATCATCACTGGATGATAGTCATCCAGGGACAGTTGAACTATCATCACTGGATGATAGTCATCCAGGGACAGTTGAACTATCATCACTGGATGATAGTCATCCAGGGACAGTTGAACTATCATCACTGGATGATAGTCATCCAGGGACAGTTGAACTATCATCACTGTGGATGATAGTCATCCAGGGACAGTTGAACTATCATCACTGGATGATAGTCATCCAGGGACAGTTGAACTATCATCACTGGATGATAGTCATCCAGGGACAGTTGAACTATCATCACTGGATGATAGTCATCCAGGGACAGTTGAACTATCATCACTGGATGATAGTCATCCAGGGACAGTTGAACTATCATCACTGGATGATAGTCATAGACAGTTGAACTATCCAGGATGATAGTCATTGAACTATCATCACTGGATGATAGTCATCCAGGGACAGTTGAAATATCATCTCTGGATGATAGTCATCCAGGGACAGTTGAACTATCATCACTGGATGATAGTCATCCAGGGACAGTTGAACTATCATCACTGGATGATAGTCATCCAGGGACAGTTGAACTATCATCACTGGATGATAGTCATCCAGGGACAGTTGAACTATCATCACTGGATGATAGTCATCCAGGGACAGTTGAACTATCATCACTGGATGATAGTCATCCAGGGACAGTTGAACTATCATCACTGGATGATAGTCATCCAGGGACAGTTGAACTATCATCACTGGATGATAGTCATCCAGGGACAGTTGAACTATCATCACTGGATGATAGTCATCCAGGGACAGTTGAACTATCATCACTGGATGATAGTCATCCAGGGACAGTTGAACTATCATCACTGGATGATAGTCATCCAGGGACAGTTGAACTATCATCACTGGATGATAGTCATCCAGGGACAGTTGAACTATCATCACTGGATGATAGTCATCCAGGGACAGTTGAACTATCATCACTGGATGATAGTCATCCAGGGACAGTTGAACTATCATCACTGGATGATAGTCATCTAGGGACAGTTGAACTATCATCACTGGATGATAGTCATCCAGGGACAGTTGAATTATCATCACTGGATGATAGTCATCCAGGGACAGTTGAACTATCATCACATGGATGATAGTCATCCAGGGACAGTGGATGAACTATGATCACTGGATGATAGTCATCCAGGGACAGTTGAACTATCATCACTGGATGATAGTCATCCAGGGACAGTTGAACTATCATCACTGGATGATAGTCATCCAGGGACAGTTGAACTACCATCACTGGATGATAGTCATCCAGACAGTTGACAGTCATCCAGGGACAGTTGAACTATCATCACTGGATGATAGTCATCCATCATCACTGGATGATAGTCATCCAGGGACAGTTGAACTATCATCACTGGATGATAGTCACAGTTGAACTATCATCACTGGATGATAGTCATCCAGGGACAGTTGAACTAACATCACTGGATGATAGTCATCCAGGGACAGTTGAACTATCGTCACTGGATGATCATCCAGGGACAGTTGAAGTCTATCTATCACTGGATGATAGTCATCCAGGGACAGTTGAACTATCATCACTGGATGATAGTCATCACAGTTGAACTATCATCACTGGATGATAGTCATCCAGGGACAGTTGAACTATCATCACTGGATGATAGTCATCCAGGGACAGTTGAACTATCATCACTGGATGATAGTCATCCAGGGACAGTTGAACTATCATCACTGGATGATAGTCATCCAGGGACAGTTGAACTATCATCACTGGATGATAGTCATCCAGGGACAGTTGAACTATCATCACTGGATGATAGTCATCCAGGGACAGTTGAACTATCATCACATGGACAGTTGAACTATCATAGTCATCCAGGGACAGTTGAACTATCATCACTGGATGATAGTCATCCAGGGACAGTTGAACTATCATCACTGGATGATAGTCATCCAGGGACAGTTGACAGTTGAACTATCATCACTGGATGATAGTCATCCAGGGACAGTTGAACTATCATCACTGGATGATAGTCATCCAGGTTGACAGTTGAACTATCATCACTGGATGATAGTCATCCAGGGACAGTTGAACTATCATCACTGGATGATAGTCATCCAGGGACAGTTGAACTATCATCACTGGATGATAGTCATCCAGGGACAGTTGAACTATCATCACTGGATGATAGTCATCCAGGGACAGTTGAACTATCATCACTGGATGATAGTCATCCAGGGACAGTTGAACTATCATCACTGGATGATAGTCATCCAGGGACAGTTGAACTATCATCACTGGATGATAGTCATCCAGGGACAGTTGAACTATCATCACTGGATGATAGTCATCCAGGGACAGTTGAACTATCATCACTGGATGATAGTCATCCAGGGACAGTTGAACTATCATCACTGGATGATAGTCATCCAGGGACAGTTGAACTATCATCACTGGATGATAGTCATCCAGGGACAGTTGAACTATCATCACTGGATGATAGTCATCCAGGGACAGTTGAACTATCATCACTGGATGATAGTCATCCAGGGACAGTTGAACTATCATCACTGGATGATAGTCATCCAGGGACAGTTGAACTATCATCACTGGATGATAGTCATCCAGGGACAGTCATCCAGGGACAGTTGAACTATTATCACTGGATGATAATCATCCAGGGACAGTTGAACTATCATCACTGGATGATAGTCATCCAGGGACAGTTGAACTATCATCACTGGATGATAATCATCCAGGGACAGTTGAACTATCATCACTGGATGATAGTCATCCAGGGACAGTTGAACTATCATTACTGGATGATAGTCATCCAGGGACAGTTGAACTATCATCACTGGATGATAGTCATCCAGGGACAGTTGAACTATCATCACTCATCACTGGATGATAGTCATCCAGGGACAGTTGAACTATCATCACTGGATGATAGTCATCCAGGGACAGTTGAACTATCATCACTGGATGATAGTCATCCAGGGACAGTTGAACTATCATCACTGGATGATAGTCATCCAGGGACAGTTGAACTATCATCACTGGATGATAGTCATCCAGGGACAGTTGAACTATCATCACTGGATGATAGTCATCCAGGGACAGTTGAACTACCATCACTGGATGATAGTCATCCAGGGACAGTTGAACTATCACTCTGGATGATAGTCATCCGGGGACAGTTGACTATCATATCATCACAGTTGAACTATCATCACAGAATGATAGTCATCCAGGGACAGTTGAACTATCATCACTGGATGATAGTCATCCAGGGACAGTTGAACTATCATCACTGGATGATAGTCATCCAGGGACAGTTGAACTATCATCACTGGATGATAGTCATCCAGGGACAGTTGAACTAGCATCACTGGATGATAGTCCTCCCGGGACAGTTGAACTATCATCACTGCCTGATAGACATCCAGGGACAGTTGAACTATCATCACGGGATGATAGTCATCCAGGGACAGTTGAACTATCATCACTGGATGATAGTCATCCAGGGACAGTTGAACTATCATCACTGGATGATAGTTGAACATCCAGGATGATACAGTTGAACTATCATCACTGGATGATAGTCATCCAGGGACAGTTGAACTATCATCACTGGATGATAGTCATCCAGGGACAGTTGAACTATCATCACTGGATGATAGTCATCCAGGGACAGTTGAACTATCATCACTGGATGATAGTCATCCAGGGACAGTTGAACTATCATCACTGGATGATAGTCATCCAGGGACAGTTGAACTATCATCACTGGATGATAGTCATCCAGGGACAGTTGAACTATCATCACTGTGGATGATAGTCATCCAGGGACAGTTGAACTATCATCACTGGATGATAGTCATCCAGGGACAGTTGAACTATCATCACTGGATGATAGTCATCCAGGGACAGTTGAACTATCATCACTGGATGATAGTCATCCAGGGACAGTTGAACTATCATCACTGGATGATAGTCATCCAGGGACAGTTGAACTATCCACTGGATGATAGTCATCCAGGGACAGTTGAACTATCATCACTGGATGATAGTCATCCAGGGACAGTTGAACTATCATCACTGCGGATGATAGTCATCCAGGGACAGTTGAACTATCATCACTGGATGATAGTCATCCAGGGACAGTTGAACTATCATCACTGGATGATAGTCATCCAGGGACAGTTGAACTATCATCACTGGATGATAATCATCCAGGGACAGTTGAACTATCACTGTGGATGATAGTCACCCAGGGACAGTTGAACTCTCATCACTGTGGATGATAGTCATCCAGGGACAGTTGAACTATCATCACTGGATGATAGTCATCCAGGGGCAGTTGAACTATGATCACTGGATGATAGTCATCCAGGGACAGTTGAACTATCATCACTGGATGATAGTCATCCAGGGACAGTTGAACTATCATCACTGGATGATAGTCATCCAGGGACAGTTGAACTATCATCACTGGATGATAGTCATCCAGGGACAGTTGAACTATCATCACTGGATGATAGTCATCCAGGGACAGTTGAACTATCATCACTGGATGATAGTCATCCAGGGACAGTTGAACTATCATCACTGTGGATGATAGTCATCCAGGGACAGTTGAACTATCATCACTGGATGATAGTCATCCAGGGACAGTTGAACTATCATCACTGTGGATGATAGTCATCCAGGGACAGTTGAACTATCATCACTGGATGATAGTCATCCAGGGACAGTTGAACTATCATCACTGTGGATGATAGTCATCCAGGGACAGTTGAACTATCATCACTGTGGATGATAGTCATCCAGGGACAGTTGAACTATCATCACTGGATGATAGTCATCCAGGGACAGTTGAACTATCATCACTGGATATCCAGGGACATCACTGTGGATGATAGTCATCCAGGGACAGTTGAACTATCATCACTGATGATAGTCATCCAGGGACAGTTGAACTATCATCACTGGATGATAGTCATCCAGGGACAGTTGAACTATCATCACTGTGGATGATAGTCATCCAGGGACAGTTGAACTATCATCACTGGATGATAGTCATCCAGGGACAGTTGAACTATCATCACTGGATGATAGTCATCCAGGGACAGTTGAACTATCATCACTGGATGATAGTCATCCAGGGACAGTTGAACTATCATCACTGGATGATAGTCATCCAGGGACAGTTGAACTATCATCACTGTGGATGATAGTCATCCAGGGACAGTTGAACTATCATCACTGGATGATAGTCATCCAGGGACAGTTGAACTATCATCACTGGATGATAGTCATCCAGGGACAGTTGAACTATCATCACTGTGGATGATAGTCATCCAGGGAGAGTGGATGAAGTCATATCATCACTGTGGATGATAGTCATCCAGGGACAGTTGAACTATCATCACTGGATGATAGTCATCACAGTTGGATGATAGTCATCCAGGGACAGTTGAACTATCATCACTGGATGATAGTCATCCAGGGACAGTTGAACTATCATCACTGGATGATAGTCATCCAGGGACAGTTGAACTATCATCACTGAACTATCATCTCTGTGGATGATAGTCATCCAGGGAGAGTTGAACTATCATCACTGTGGATGATAGTCATCCAGGGACAGTTGAACTATCATCACTGGATGATAGTCATCCAGGGACAGTTGAACTATCATTACTGTGGATGATAGTCATCCAGGGACAGTTGATCTATTATCACTGGATGATAGTCATCCAGGGACAGTTGAACTATCATCACTGTTGATGATAGTCATCCAGGGTCAGTTGAACTATCATCACAGTGGATGATAGTCATCCAGGGACAGTTGAACTATCATCACTGGATGATAGTCATCCAGGGACAGTTGAACTATCATCACTGTGGATGATAGTCATCCAGGGACAGTTGAACTATCATCACTGGATGATAGTCATCCAGGGACAGTTGAACTATCATCACTGGATGATAGTCATCCAGGGACAGTTGAACTATCATCACTGGATGATAGTCATCCAGGGACAGTTGAACTATCATCACTGGATGATAGTCATCCAGGGAGAGTTGAACTATCATCACAGTCACAGGGACAGTTGAACTATCATCACTGTGATGATAGTCATCCAGGGACAGTTGAACTATCATCACTATAGTCATCCAGGGACAGTTGTGGATGATAGTCATCCAGGGACAGTTGAACTATCATTACTGGATGATAGTCATCCAGGGACAGTTGAACTATCATCACTGTGGATGATAGTCATCCAGGGACAGTTGAACTATCATTACTGGATGATAGTCATCCAGGGACAGTTGAACTATCATCACTGGATGATAGTCATCCAGTGGCAGTTGAACTATCATCACTGGATGATAGTCATCCAGGGACAGTTGAACTATCATCACTGGATGATAGTCATCCAGGGACAGTTGAACTATCATCACTGGATGATAGTCATCCAGGGACAGTTGAACTATCATCACTGGATGATAGTCATCCAGGGACAGTTGAACTATCATCACTGGATGATAGTCATCCAGGGACAGTTGAACTATCATCACTGGATGATAGTCATCCAGGGACAGTTGAACTATCATCACTGGATGATAGTCATCCAGGGACAGTTGAACTATCATCACTGGATGATAGTCATCCAGGGACAGTTGAACTATCATCACTGGATGATAGTCATCCAGGGACAGTTGAACTATCATCACTGGATGATAGTCATCCAGGGACAGTTGAACTATCATCACTGGATGATAGTCATCCAGGGACAGTTGAACTATCATCACTGGATGATAGTCATCCAGGGACAGTTGAACTATCACTGGATGATAATCATCCAGGGACAGTTGAACTATCATCACTGGATGATAGTCATCCATGGACAGTTGAACTATCATCACTGGATGATAGTCATCCAGGGACAGTTGAACTATCATCACTGGATGATAGTCATCCAGGGACAGTTGAACTATCATCACTGGATGATAGTCATCCAGGGACAGTTGAACTATCATCCAGGGACACTGGATGATAGTCATCCAGGGACAGTTGAACTATCATCACTGGATGATAGGCATCCAGGGACAGTTGAACTATCATCACTGGATGATAGTCATCCAGGGACAGTTGAACTATCATCACTGGATGATAGTCATCCAGGGACAGTTGAACTATCATCACTGGATGATAGTCATCCAGGGACAGTTGAACTATCATCACTGGATGATAGTCATCCAGGGACAGTTGAACTATCATCACTGGATGATAGTCATCCAGGGACAGTTGAACTATCATCACTGGATGATAGTCATCCAGGGACAGTTGAACTATCATCACTGGATGATAGTCATCCAGGGACAGTTGAACTATATCATCATCCAGGGACAGTTGAACTATCATCACTGGATGATAGTCATCCAGGGACAGTTGAACTATCATCATTGGAGGATAGTCATCCAGGGACAGTTGAACTATCATCACTGGATGATAGTCATCCAGGGACAGTTGAACTATCATCTCTGTGGATGATAGTCATCATCACTGGATGATAGTCATCCAGGGACAGTTGAACTATCATCACTGGATGATAATCATCCAGGGACAGTTGAACTATCATCACTGGATGATAGTCATCCAGGGACAGTTGAACTATCATAACTGGATGATAGTAATCCAGGGACAGTTGAACTATCATCACTGTGGATGATAGTCATCCAGGGACAGATGAACTACCATCACTGTGGATGATAGTCATCCAGGGACAGTTGAACTATTGTCACTGGATGATAGTCATTCAGGGACAGTTGAACTATCATCACTGTGGATGATAGTCATTCAGGGACAGTTGAATCACTGGATGATAGTCATCAGGGACTGGATGATAGTCATCCAGGGACAGTTGAACTATCATCACTGGATGATAGTCATCCAGGGACAGTTGAACTATCATCACTGGATGATAGTCATCCAGGGACAGTTGAACTATCATCACTGGATGATAGTCATCCAGGGACAGTTGAACTATCATCACTGGATGATAGTCATCCAGGGACAGTTGAACTATCATCACTGGATGATAGTCATCCAGGGACAGTTGAACTATCATCACTGTGGATGATAGTCATCCAGGGACAGTTGAACTATCATCACTGTGGATGATAGTCATCCAGGGACAGTTGAACTATCATCACTGTGGATGATAGTCATCCAGGGACAGTTGAACTATCATCACTGGATGATAGTCATCCAGGGACAGTTGAACTATCATCACTGGATGATAGTCATCCAGGGACAGTTGAACTATCATCACTGTGGATGATAGTCATCCAGGGACAGTTGAACTATCATCACTGGATGATAGTCATCCAGGGACAGTTGAACTATCATCACTGGATGATAGTCATCCAGGGACAGTTGAACTATCATCACTGTGGATGATAGTCATCCAGGGACAGTTGAACTATCATCACTGTGGATGATAGTCATCCAGGGACAGTTGAACTATCATCACTGGATGATAGTCATCCAGGGACAGTTGAACTATCATCACTGGATGATAGTCATCCAGGGACAGTTGAACTATCATCACTGTGGATGATAGTCATCCAGGGACAGTTGAACTATCATCACTGTGGATGATAGTCATCCAGGTCAGCTGAACTATCATCACTGGATGATAGTCATCCAGGGACAGTTGAACTATCATCACTGGATGATAGTCATCCAGGGACAGTTGAACTATCATCTCTGTGGATGATAGTCATCCAAGGACAGTTGAACTATCATCACTGTGGATGATAGTCATCCAGGGACAGTTGAACTATCATCACTGGATGATAGTCATCCAGGGAATGTTGAACTATCATCACTGTGGATGATAGTCATCCAGGGACAGTTGAACTATCATCACTGTGGATGATAGTCATCCAGGGACAGTTGAACTATCATCACTGGATGATAGTCATCCAGGGACAGTTGAACTATCATCACTGTGGATGATAGTCATCCAGGGACAGTTGAACTATCATCACTGGATGATAGTCATCCAAGGACAGTTAAACTATCATCAGTCATGGATGATAGTCATCCAGGGACAGTTGAACTATCATCACTGGATGATAGTCATCCAGGGACAGTTGAACTATCATCACTGTGGATGATAGTCATCCAGGGACAGTTGAACTATCATCACTGTGGATGATAGTCATCCAGGGACAGTTGAACTATCATCACTGTGGATGATAGTCATCCAGGGACAGTTGAACTATCATCACTGGATGATAGTCATCCAGGGACAGTTGAACTATCATCACTGTGGATGATAGTCATCCAGGGACAGTTGAACTATCATCACTGGATGATAGTCATCCAGGGACAGTTGAACTATCATCACTGTGGATGATAGTCATCCAGGGACAGTTGAACTATCATCACTGTGGATGATAGTCATCCAGGGACAGTTGAACTATCATCACTGGATGATAGTCATCCAGGGACAGTTGAACTATCATCACTGGATGATAGTCATCCAGGGACAGTTGAACTATCATCACTGGATGATAGTCATCCAGGGACAGTTGAACTATCATCACTGGATGATAGTCATCCAGGGACAGTTGAACTATCATCACTGGATGATAGTCATCCAGGGACAGTTGAACTATCATCACTGGATGATAGTCATCCAGGGACAGTTGAACTATCATCACTGGATGATAGTCATCCAGGGACAGTTGAACTATCATCACTGGATGATAGTCATCCAGGGACAGTTGAACTATCATCACTGGATGATAGTCATCCAGGGACAGTTGAACTATCATCACTGGATGATAGTCATCCAGGGACAGTTGAACTATCATCACTGGATGATAGTCATGGATGATAGTCATCCATGGACAGTTGAACTATCATCACTGGATGATAGTCATCCAGGGACAGTTGAACTATCATCACTGGATGATAGTCATCCAGGGACAGTTGAACTATCATCACTGGATGATAGTCATCCAGGGACAGTTGAACTATCATCACTGGATGATAGTCATCCAGGGACAGTTGAACTATCATCACTGGATGATAGTCATCCAGGGACAGTTGAACTATCATCACTGGATGATAGTCATCCAGGGACAGTTGAACTATCATCACTGGATGATAGTCATCCAGGGACAGTTGAACTATCATCACTGGATGATAGTCATCCAGGGACAGTTGAACTATCATCACTGGATGTGGATGATAGTCATCCAGGGACAGTTGAACTATCATCACTGGATGATAGGCATCCAGGGACAGTTGAACTATCATCACTGGATGATAGTCATCCAGGGACAGTTGAACTATCATCACTGGATGATAGTCATCCAGGGACAGTTGAACTATCATCACTGTGGATGATAGTCATCCAGGGACAGTTGAACTATCATCACTGGATGATAGTCATCCAGGGACAGTTGAACTATCATCACTGGATGATAGTCATCCAGGGACAGTTGAACTATCATCACTGGATGATAGTCATCCAGGGACAGTTGAACTATCATCACTGGATGATAATCATCCAGGGACAGTTGAACTATCATCACTGGATGAAAGTCATCCAGGGACAGTTGAACTATCATCACTGGATGATAGTCATCCAGGGACAGTTGAACTATCACTGGATGATAATCATCCAGGGACAGTTGAACTATCATCACTGGATGATAGTCATCCAGGGACAGTTGAACTATCATCACTGGATGATAGTCATCCAGGGACAGTTGAACTATCATCACTGGATGATAGTCATCCAGGGACAGTTGAACTATCATCACTGTGGATGATAGTCATCCAGGGACAGTTGAACTATCATCACTGTGGATGATAGTCATCCAGGGACAGTTGAACTATCATCACTGGATGATAGTCATCCAGGGACAGTTGAACTATCATCACTGTGGATGATAGTCATCCAGGGACAGTTGAACTATCATCACTGGATGATAGTCATCCAGGGACAGTTGAACTATCATCACTGGATGATAGTCATCCAGGGACAGTTGAACTATCATCACTGTGGATGATAGTCATCCAGGGACAGTTGAACTATCATCACTGTGGATGATAGTCATCCAGGGACAGTTGAACTATCATCACTGGATGATAGTCATCCAGGGACAGTTGAACTATCATCACTGGATGATAGTCATCCAGGGACAGTTGAACTATCATCACTGGATGATAGTCATCCAGGGACAGTTGAACTATCATCACTGGATGATAGTCATCCAGGGACAGTTGAACTATCATCACTGGATGATAGTCATCCAGGGACAGTTGAACTATCATCACTGGATGATAGTCATCCAGGGACAGTTGAACTATCATCACTGGATGATAGTCATCCAGGGACAGTTGAACTATCATCACTGGATGATAGTCATCCAGGGACAGTTGAACTATCATCACTGGATGATAGTCATCCAGGGACAGTTGAACTATCATCACTGGATGATAGTCATCCAGGGACAGTTGAACTATCATCACTGGATGATAGTCATCCAGGGACAGTTGAACTATCATCACTGGATGATAGTCATCCAGGGACAGTTGAACTATCATCACTGGATGATAGTCATCCAGGGACAGTTGAACTATCATCACTGGATGATAGTCATCCAGGGACAGTTGAACTATCATCACTGGATGATAGTCATCCAGGGACAGTTGAACTATCATCACTGGATGATAGTCATCCAGGGACAGTTGAACTATCATCACTGGATGATAGTCATCCAGGGACAGTTGAACTATCATCACTGGATGATAGTCATCCAGGGACAGTTGAACTATCATCACTGTGGATGATAGTCATCCAGGGACAGTTGAACTATCATCACTGGATGATAGTGGATGATAGTCATCCAGGGACAGTTGAACTATCATCACTGTGGATGATAGTCATCCAGGGACAGTTGAACTATCATCACTGGATGATAGTCATCCAGGGACAGTTGAACTATCATCACTGGATGATAGTCATCCAGGGACAGTTGAACTATCATCACTGTGGATGATAGTCATCCAGGGACAGTTGAACTATCATCACTGTGGATGATAGTCATCCAGGGACAGTTGAACTATCATCACTGTGGATGATAGTCATCCAGGGACAGTTGAACTATCATCACTGGATGATAGTCATTCAGGGGCAGTTGAACTATCATCCAGGGACACTATCATCACTGGATGATAGTCATCCAGGGACAGTTGAACTATCATCATTGGAGGATAGTCATCCAGGGACAGTTGAACTATCATCACTGGATGATAGTCATCCAGGGACAGTTGAACTATCATCACTGTGGATGATAGTCATCCAGGGACAGTTGAACTATCATCACTGTGGATGATAGTCATCCAGGGACAGTTGAACTATCATCACTGTGGATGATAGTCATCCAGGGACAGTTGAACTATCATCACTGGATGATAGTCATCCAGGGACAGTTGAACTATCATCACTGGATGATAGTCATCCAGGGACAGTTGAACTATCATCACTGGATGATAGTCATCCAGGGACAGTTGAACTATCATCACTGTGGATGATAGTCATCCAGGGACAGTTGAACTATCATCACTGGATGATAGTCATCCAGGGACAGTTGAACTATCATCACTGGATGATAGTCATCCAGGGACAGTTGAACTATCATCACTGTGGATGATAGTCATCCAGGGACAGTTGAACTATCATCACTGGATGATAGTCATCCAGGGACAGTTGAACTATCATCACTGGATGATAGTCATCCAGGGACAGTTGAACTATCACTGTGGATGATAGTCATCCAGGGACAGTTGAACTATCATCACTGCGGATGATAGTCATCCAGGGACAGTTGAACTATATCACTGTGGATGAAAGTCATCCAGGGACAGTTGAACTATCATCACTGGATGATAGTCATCCAGGGACAGTTGAACTATCATCACTGCGGATGATAGTCATCCAGGGACAGTTGAATTATCACCACTGCGGATGATAGTCATCCAGGGACAATTGAACTCTCATCAATGTGGATGATAGTCATCCAGGGACAGTTGAACTATCATTGGATGATAGTCATCCAGGGACAGTTGAACTATTGTCACTGGATGATAGTCATCCAGGGACAGTTGAACTATCATCACTGTGGATGATAGTCATTCAGGGACAGTTGAACTATCATCACTGTGGATGATAGTCATCCAGGGACAGTTGAACTATCATCACTCTGGATTATAGTCATCCAGGGACAGTTGAACTATCATCACTGTGGATGATAGTCATCCAGGGACAGTTGAACTATCATCACTGTGGATGATAGTCATCCAGGGACAGTTGAACTATCATCACTGTGGATGATAGTCATCCAGGGACAGTTGAACTATCATCACTGGATGATAGTAATCCAGGGACAGTTGAACTATCATCACTGTGGATGATAGTCATCCAGGGACAGTTGAACTATTATCACTAGATGATAGTCAATCAAGGACAGTTGAACTATAATCACTGTGGATGATAGTCATCCAGGGACAGTTGAACTATCATCACTGGATGATAGTCATCCAGGGACAGTTGAACTATCATCACTGGATGATAGTCATCCAGGGACAGTTGAACTATCATCACTGTGGATGATAGTCGTCCAGGGACAGTTGAACTATCATAACTGTGGATGATAGTCATCCAGGGACAGTTGAACTATCATCACTGTGGATGATAGTCATCCAGGGACAGTTGAACTATCATCACTGTGAATGATAGTCATCCAGGGACAGTTGAACTATCATCACTGTATGATAGTCATCCAGGGACAGTTGAACTATCATCACTGGATGATAGTCATCCAGGGACAGTTGAACTATCATTGTGGGTGATAGTCATCCAGGGACAGTTGAACTATCATCACTGGATGATAGTCATCCAGGGACAGTTGAACTATCATCACTGGATGATAGTCATCCAGGGACAGTTGAACTGTCATTGTGGATGATAGTCATCCAGGGACAGTTGAACTATCATCACTGTGGATGATAGTCATCCAGGGACAGTTGAACTATCATCACTATGGATGATAGTCATCCAGGGACAGTTGAACTATCATCACTGGATGATAGTCATCCAGGGACAGTTGAACAATTATCACTTTGGATGATAGTCATCCAGGGACAGTTGAACTATTATCACTGGATGATAGTCATCCAGAGGCAGTTGAACTATCATCACTGGATGATAGTCATCCAGGGATAGTTGAACTATCATCACTGGATGATAGTCATCCAGGGACAGTTGAACTATCATCACTGGATGATAGTCATCCAGGGACAGTTGAACTATCATCACTGGATGATAGTCATCCAGGGGCAGTTGAACTATCATCACTGGATGATAGTCATCCAGGGACAGTTGAACTATCATCACTGTGGATGATAGTCATCCAGGGACAGTTGAACTATCATCACTGGATGATAGTCGTCCAGGGACAGTTGAACTATCATCACTGGATGATAGTCATCCAGGGACAGTTGAACTATCATTACTGTGGATGATAGTCATCCAGGGATAGTTGAACTATCATCACTGTGGATGATGGTCATCCAGGGACATTTGAACTATCATCACAGTGGATGATGGTCATCCAGGGACAGCTGAGCTATCATCACTGGATGATAGTCATCCAGGGACAGTTGAACTATCATCACTGGATGATAGTCATCCAGGGACAGTTGAACTCTCATCACTGTGGATGATAGTTATCCAGGGACAGTTGAACTATCATCACTGGATGATAGTCATCCAGGGGCAGTTGAACTATCATCACTGGATGATAGTCATCCAGGGACAGTTGAACTATCATCACTGGATGATAGTCATCCAGGGACAGTTGAACTCTCATCACTGTGGATGATAGTTATCCAGGGACAGTTGTACTATCATCACTGGATGATAGTCATCCAGGGACAGTTGAACTATCATCACTGGATGATAGTCATCCAGGGACATTTGAACTATCATCACTGTGGATGACAGTCATCCAGGGACAGCTGAACTATCATCACTGTGGATGATAGTCATCCAGGGACAGTTGAACTATCATCACTGGATGATAGTCATCCAGAGAAAGTTGAACTATCATCACTGGATGATAGTCATCCAGGGACAGTTGAACTGTCATCACTGTGGATGATAGTCATCCAGGGACAATTGAACTATCATCACTGTGGATGATAGTCATCCAGGGACAGTTGAACTATATCACTCTGGATGAAAGTCATCCAGGGACAGTTGAACTATCATCACTGGATGATAGTCATCCAGGGACAGTTGAACTATCATCACTGGATGATAGTCATCCAGGGACAGTTGAACTATCATCACTGAACTATCGTCACTGTAGATGATAGTCATCCAGGGACAGTTGAACTATCATCACTGTGGATGATAGTCATCCAGGGACAGTTGAACTATCATCACTGGATGATAGTCATCCAGGGACAGTTGAACTATCATCACTGTGGATGATAGTCATCCAGGGACAGTTGAACTATCATCACTGTGGATGATAGTCATCCAGGGACAGTTGAACTATCATTACTGTGGATGATAGTCATCCAGGGATAGTTGAACTATCATCACTGTGGATGATAGTCATCCAGGGAGAGTTGAACTATCATCACTGGATGATAGTCATCCAGGGACAGTTGAATTATCATCACTGGATGATAGTCATCCAGTGACAGTTGAACTATCATCACTGGATGATAGTCATCTAGGGACAGTTGAACTATCATCACTGGATGATAGTCATCTAGGGACAGTTGAACTATCATCACTGGATGATAGTCATCTAGGGACAGTTGAACTATCATCACTGGATGATAATCATCCAGTAGTAGTATCAGCAGTAGTAACTATCTGGGTTGTACTACTACTGTTGAACAGTCTTGGTACTCTCACACTGTTGAACAGTCTTGGTACTCTCACACTATTGAACAGTCTTGGTACTCTCACACTGTTGAACAGTCTTGGTACTCTCACACTGTTGAACAGGCTTGGTACTCTCACACTGTTGAACAGTCTTGGTACTCTCACACTGTTGAACAGTCTTGGTACTCTCACACTGTTGAACAGTCTTGGTACTCTTACACTGTTGAACAGTCTTGGTACTCTCACACTTTTGAACAGTCTTGGTTCTCTCACACTGTTGATCAGTCTTGGTACTCTCACACTGTTGAACAGTCTTGGTACTCTCACACTGTTGAACAGTCTTGGTACTCTCACACTGTTGAACAGTCTTGGTACTCTCACACTGTTGAACAGTCTTGGTACTCTCACTGTTGAACAGTCTTGGTACTCTCACACTGTTGAACAGTCTTTGTACTCTCACAGTTGAACAGTCTTGGTGCTCTCACACTGTTGAACAGTCTTGGTACTCTCACACTGTTGAACAGTCTTGGTACTCTCACACTGTTGAACAGTCTTGGTACTCTCACACTGTTGAACAGTCTTGGTACTCTCACACTGTTGAACAGTCTTGGTACTGTCACTGTTGAACAGTCTTGGTACTCTCACACTGTTGAACAGTTTTGGTACTCTCACAATGTTGAACAGTCTTGGTACTCTCACACTGTTGAACAGTCTTGGTACTCTCACACTATTGAACAGTCTTGGTACTCTCACACTGTTGAACAGTCTTGGTACTCTCACACTGTTGAACAGTCTTGGTACTCTCACACTGTTGAACTTTATCAGAGAATTGACTAAAATTATGGTAATTAAAATAGATTTTTGTTAATAATTTTATTAAGACAGAAATTTGCCCGAAAGTCATTGTTGTGGATAACTAGAACCTTCAATACTGTGGATACCTAGAACCTTCAATACTGTGGATAACTAGAACCTTCAATACTGTAGATATCTAGAACCTTCAATACTGTGGATACCTAGAACCTTCAATACTGTGGATACCTAGAACCTTCAATACTGTGGATACCTAGAACCTTCAATGCTGTGGATAACTAGAGCCTTCAATACTGTGGATAACTTGAACCTTCAATACTGTGGATAACTTGTACCTTCAATACTGTGGATAACTAGAACCTTCAATACTGTGGATACCTAGAACCTTTAATACTGTGGATAACTTGAACCTTCAATACTGTGGATAACTAGAACCTTCAATACCATAGATAACTTGTACCTTCAATACTGTGGATAACTAGAACCTTCAGTACTGTGGATAACTAGAACCTTCAATACTGTGGATACCTAGAACCTTCAATACTGTGGATACCTAGAACCTTCAATACTGTGGATAACTAGAGCGTTCAATACTCTGGATAACTAGAACCTTCAATACTGTGGATAACTAGAACCTTCAATACTGTGGATACCTAGAACCTTCAATACTGTGGATACCTAGAACCTTCAATACTGTGGATAACTAGAGCCTTCAATGCTGTGGATAACTAGAACCTTCAATACTGTGGATAACTAGAACCTTCAATGCCGTATATAACTAGTACCTTCAATACTGTGGATAACTAGAACCTTCAGTACTGTGGATAACTAGAACCTTCAATATTATGGATACCTAGAGCCTTCAATACTGTGGATAACTAGAACCTTCAATACCATAGATAACTAGTACCTTCAATACTGTGGATAACTAGAACCTTCAATACTGTAGATAACTAGAACCTTCAATACTATGGATAAGTAGAACCTTCAGTACTGTGGATAACAATCTTTCAGTACTGTGGATAGCTAGAACCTTCAATACCATGGATAACTCGAAGCTTCAATACTGTGGATAACTAGAACGTTCAATACTATGGATAAGTAGAACCTTCAGTACTGTGGATAACTAGAACCTTCAATACCATGGATAACTAGAAGCTTCAATACTGTGAATAGAACCTTCAGTACTGTGGATAACTAGAGCCTTCAATATTGTGGGTAACTAGAACCTTCAATACTGTGGATAACTAGAACCGTCAATACTGTGGATAACTAGAATCTTCAATGCTGTGGAAAACTAGGGCCTTCAATACTGTGGATTACTAAAACCTTCAATGCTGTGGATAACTAGAACCATCAGTACTGTGTATAACAAACTTTCAATACTGTGGATAACTAGAACCTTTAATACTGTGGATTACTAGAATCTTAAATACTTTAGATAACTAAAACCTTCAATACTGTGGATAACTAAAATCTTAAAAGCAAGGGATAACTAGAACCTTCAAAACACTGGATAACTAGAACCTTCAAGGGTATGGATTACTAGAACCTTCAAAACAATGGATAACTAGAACCTTCAAAAGAATGTGCGGAGAGCCTGTACTGTCTGTTTAGACAGCGTATGCTGTCTGCCAGCTGCGTTCATATTTTGCTCCATGCTCGTGCTGCTACCTGTAGACCTGTCAGTGGGCATGCCACTTCAACCCACATCATGCTGCTTCCCTCTCACTTGGTGCCAATTCTTCACACAATCAACAAGGCCTACTCATCTCTCCCTCACAGGCATAACCACTCTAGGGCTAGGGCACTAACACTACCTGTGTACCCAGATACCACAAATAAAGAAGCCTCTGAAGTCTTATCATTGAACCCTGCTTGCAACAATGACACAAATAACCTTATCATAAATGAATAACTAGAACCTTCAGTGGATAGCTAGAACCTTCAAAACAATTGATAGCTAGAACTTTCAAAACAATGGATAAGTAGAACCTTTAAAACAGTGGATACCTAGAACCTTCAAAACAATTGATAACTGGAACCTTCAAAACAATGGAAAACTAGAACCTTCAAAACAATGGATAACTAGAACCTTCAAAACAATGGATAACTAGAACCTTCAAAACAATGGATAACTAGAACCTTCAAAACACTGGATAACTAGAACCTTCAAGGGGATGGATAACTAGAACCTTCAAAACAATGGATAACTAGAACCTTCATTGGCTTAGCACTTCTTTTTGATTATAATAATAATAGAACCTTCATAACAATGGATAACTAGAACCTTCATAACAATGGATAACTAGAACCTTCAAAACAATGGATAACTAGAACCTTCAGAACTGGATAACTAGAACTCTCAAAACAAGGTATGGATAAGCAGGGCAACAAAGAGTACTAAGTGTAAAGAGACCAAGACTCTTCAAGAGATGATCAGACACATTCTTGCAAGAGAGATCCTGATCAGTCAGACTGGTGCACAGCAACCACGACTATCCTGGAGGACACAGCACCAGTGTGGAGCCCACACCTGTGGAAGGAGCTTAAAATGTGTAAGAAGACTGGTCCAAGAGCTAGGAGGTAACAAAAGTCCAAGGACTTGAACCTACCAGCCCTGGAGAGGACCAGAGGAGACATAATCACGTCATGCAGAATAATCAGAATGACACAAAATGTCT
>NC_091294.1:78482257-78549757 GCF_038502225.1 Cherax quadricarinatus
CCTGATTTCTCATCACTTCTGTTCTTTCATTTGATTATAATAATAATCATTGGAGAAGCCAGGTATAGATACTCAAAAATTAGGGACAAAGGAATTAATGTAAAATTGCTATGGATCCCATCACACATTGGATTACTCCTTCATGATAAAGTTGATATGTTAGCCAAGAAGAGTACCCAGAAGGAGAATGTAGAATATAACTTTGGTATAACTGTGTCTAGCATTAGGAATAATATTAGGAGAGAAGTAAATAATGAAAATGATTGCTATAAGAATGCAGTTAGAAGCCTGAGTAGATCTATAACCCACTATGATAACATGAACGTAGATAAGTATGTTTATGGAGCAACTTGCAATGTGAACACTGACTGATGTTGTAGTGGCCAGGCTTAGGGTTGGTTACAAGTACTGACTGATGTTGTAGTGGCCAGGCTTAGGGTTGCTTACAAGTACTGACTGATGTTGTAGTGGCCAGGCTTAGGGTTGCTTACAAGTACTGACTGTTGTTGTAGTGGCCAGGCTTAGGGTTGCTTACAAGTACTGACTGATGTTGTAGTGGCCAGGCTTAGGCTTGGTT
Source organism: Cherax quadricarinatus (assembly GCF_038502225.1). Taxonomy (NCBI): domain Eukaryota; kingdom Metazoa; phylum Arthropoda; class Malacostraca; order Decapoda; family Parastacidae; genus Cherax; species Cherax quadricarinatus. Next base: position 78,482,835 of record NC_091294.1, read on the forward strand.
ACAAGTACTGACTGATGTTGTAGTGGCCAGGCTTAGGGTTGGTTACAAGTACTGACTGATGTTGTAGTGGCCAGGCTTAGGGTTGGTTACAAGTACTTCTGGCAGTTTGGGAGGCACACAGATGATGATCAAACTAAATGTAAATTATGTGATCAGGCATATGGTCACTCTCTTGAACACTATGTGCTTAATTGTCCACTTATTGAGGAATACAGAGACAGACAGTATAATAACCTATGTGACATGTCAAGATATCTTATTAATGAAAATAAGATACCAGATATACTAAGCAAATTTCCTAAATTTGCTTGTAACAGATAAGTGAACTGTAGATATGTAGATATAAATCCATATGTATTCCTGTTAACCCTTTGGGGCCTAGTTCCTAGGCCTTTTGTGTATCCATATGCTCTCGCGCTACCGTCCACAGGATGGATATGGGGTGCGCAATAAACTAGCCACTTCGGTGGCAAAGTCTAAAATCTAAGGGGGGTCGAGTCACAGTTCCTGGGCTGGTATGTATGTGTGCATGTACAAAACCTGTTTCTCTTACCTGTACTACAGTACATGGCGCAAGTGATCTTAGAGGCCTGGAAGGTCAGTAACTGGTCCCCACAGGTCCCAAGACCCGACCACTGGTATACTGTGGTCTTCGCCCACACCCACGGTGACGCCCACACAACCACTAGCAGTGTACACTGTACACTGTGTACTGTACACTGTACACCAATCATATTGTACTCTTACTCTGTAGATTATTATTAATAGTACTAGTAGCATTAGCACTGGTAATAGTAGTAGTATCAGTAATAGTAGTACTACTAGTAGTATCAGTAATAGTAGTAGTACTACTAATACCAGTAATAGTAGTAGTACTACTAATACCAGTAATAGTAGTAGTACTACTAATACCAGTAATAGTAGTACTGCCAGTAGTCTCAGTAATAGTAGTAGTACTACTAGTACCAGTAATAGAAGTAGTACTACTAGTAGTATCAGTAACAGTAGCAGTACTAGTAGTAGAAACAGTAGCAGTAGTATTAGTAGTACCAGTAATAGTAGTAGTAGTAATAGTAGTACTAGTAATAGTAGTAGTAATGGTGACAGTAGTAACTGAGACCTGGAGTCAGCGGGTGCTGACCACACTAGACAGCAGCCAGGCTTTTAATGACACACGTCAGCCACTGTGTCAGGACCCAACACGAAATACCTATAAGTGATTTTTATCATGCTGATCAATAGTGTCAGCTGGTATAGTACAGTGTCAGCTGGTATAGTACAGTGTCAGCTGGTATAGTAGTGTCAGCTGGTATAGTAGTGTCAGCTGGTATAGTACAGTGTCAGCTGGTATAGTAGTGTCAGCTGGTATAGTACAGTGTCAGCTGGTATAGTACAGTGTCAGCTGGTATAGTACAGTGTCAGCTGGTATAGTACAGTGTCAGCTGGTATAGTAGCGTCAGCTGGTATAGTACAGTGTCAGCTGGTATAGTACAGTGTCAACTGGTATAGTACAGTGTCAGCTGGTATAGTACAGTGTCAGCTGGTGTAGTACAGTGTCAGCTGGTATAGTACAGTGTCAGCTGGTATAGTACAGTGTCAGCTGGTGTAGTACAGTGTCAGCTGGTATAGTACAGTGTCAGCTGGTATAGTACAGTGTCAGCTGGTGTAGTACAGTGTCAGCTGGTGCAGTACAGTGTCAGCTGGAATAGTACAGTGTCAGCTGGTGTAGTACAGTGTCAGCTGGTGCAGTACAGTGTCAGCTGGAATAGTACAGTGTCAGCTGGTATAGTACAGTGTCTGCTGGTTTAGTACAGTGTCAACTGGTATAATACAGTGTCAGCTGGTATAGTACAGTGTCAGCTGGTATAGTACAGTGTCAGCTGGTATAGTACATTGTCAGCTGGTATACAGTGTCAGTTGGTATAGTGCAGTGTCATCTCGTATAGTACAGTGTCAGCTGGTATAGCACAGTGTCAGCTGGTATAGTACAGTGTCAGCTGGTATAGTACAGTGTCTGTTGGTATAGTACAGTGTCACCTGGTATAGTACAGTGTCTTCTGGTATAGTACAGTGTCTGCTGGTATAGTACAGTGTCAGCTGGTATAGTACAGTGTCAGCTGGTATAGTAGTGTCAGCTGGTATAGTACAGTGTCAGCTGGTGTAGTACAGTGTCAGCTGGTATAGAAATGTCTGCTGGTATAGTACAGTGTCAGCTGGTATAGTACAGTGTCACCTAGAATAGTACAGTGTCTGCTGGTATAGTACAGTGTCAGCTGGTATAGTACAATGTCAGCTGGTATAGTACAGTGTCAGCTGGTATAGTATAGTGTCATCTGGTATAGTACAATGTCAGCTGGTATAGTACAGTGTCAGCTGGTATAGCACAGTGACTGCTGGTATAGTACAGTGTCAGCTGGTATAGTACAGTGACAGCTGGTATAGTACAGTGACAGCTGGTATAGTACAGTGTCAGCTGGTATAGTACAGTGTCAGCTGGTATAGTACAGTGTCAGCTGGTATAGCACAGTGACAGCTGGTATAGTACAGTGTCAGCTGGTATAGTACAGTGTCAGCTGGTGTAGTACAGTGTCAGCTGGTATAGTACAGTGTCACCTGGTATAGTACAGTGTCAGCTGGTATAGTACAGTGTCTGCTGGTATAGTACAGTGTCACCTGGTATAGTACAGTGTCAGCTGGTATAGTACAGTGTCTGCTGGTATAGTACAGTGTCAGCTGGTATAGTACAGTGTCACCTGGTATAGTACAGTGTCAGCTGGTGTAGTACAGTGTCAGCTGGTATAGTACAGTGACACCTGGTTTAGTACAGTGTCAGCTGGTGTAGTACAGTGTCAGCTGGTATAGTACAGTGTCAGCAGGTATAGTACAGTGTCACCTGGTATAGTACAGTGTCAGCTGGAGTAGTACAGTGTCAACTGGTATAGTACAGTGTCAACTGGTAGAGTACAGTGTCAACTGGTACAATACAGTGTCAGCTGCTATAGTACAGTGTCAGCTGGTGTAATACAGTGTCACCTGGAATAGTAGTGTCTGCTAGTACAGTACAGTGTCACCTGGTGTAGTACAGTGTCAGCTGGTATAGTAAAGTGACAGCTAGTATAGTGCAGTGTCAGCTGGTGTAGTACAGTGTCAGCTGGTGTAGTACAGTGTCAACTGGTATAGTACAGTGTCAGCTGGTGTAATACAGTGTCACCTGGTATAGTAGTGTCAGCTGGTATAGTACAGTGTCAACTGGTACAGTACAGTGTCAGCTGCTATAGTACAGTGTCAGCTGGTGTAGTACAGTGTCATCTGGTATAGTACAGTGTCACCAAGCAGAGTACAGTGTCAGCTGGTATAGTACAGTGTCAGCTGGTGTAGTACAGTGTCAGCTGGTATAGTACAGTGTCATCTGGTATAGTACATGTCAGCTGCTATAGTACAGTGTCATCTGGTATAGTACAGTGTCACCAAGCAGAGTACAGTGTCAGCTGGTATAGTACAGTGTCATCTGGTATAGTACAGTGTCAGCTGCTATAGTACAGTGTCAGCTGGTATAGTACAGTAACAGCTGGTATAATAGTGTCAGTTGGTATAGTACAGTGTCAGCTGGTATAGTACAGTGTCAACTGGTATAGTACAGTGTCAGCTGGTATAGTACAGTGTCAGCTGGTATAGTACAGTGACAGCTGGTGTAGTACAGTGTCAGCTGGTATAGTACAGTGTCAGCTGGTATAGTACAGTGTCAGCTGGTATAGTACAGTGTCAGCTGGTATAGTACAGTGACAGCTGGTGTAGTACAGTGTCAGCTGGTGTAGTACAGTGTCAGCTGGTATAGTACGGTGTCAGCTGGTAGAGCACAGTGACAGCTGGTATAGTACAGTGTCAGCTGGTATAGTACAGTGACAGCTGGTATAGTACAGTGTCAGCTGGTATAGTACAGTGACAGCTGGTATAGTACAGTGTCAGCTGGTATAGTACAGTGTGAGTTGCTCTAGTACAGTGTCAGCTGGTATAATACAGTGACAGCTGGTGTAGTACAGTGTCAGTTGGTATAATACAGTGTCAGCTGGTATAGTACAGTGTCAGCTGGTATAGTACAGTGTCAGCTGGTATAGTACAGTGTCAGCTGGTATAGTACAGTGACAGCTGGTATAGTACAGTGTCAGTTGGTATAGTACAGTGACAGCTGGTGTAGTACAGTTTCAGCTGGTATAGTACAGTGTCAGCTGGTATAATGCAGTGACAGCTGGTATAGTACAGTGTCAGCTTGTGTAGTACAGTGACAGTTTGTATAGTACAGTGTCAGCTGGTGTAGTACAGTTTCAGCTGGTATAGTACAGTGTCAGCTGGTATATTACAGTGTCAGCTGGTATAATACAGTGACAGCTAGTATAATACAGTGTCAGCTGGTATAGTACAGTGGCAGCTGGTAAAGTACAGTGTCCGCTGGTATAGTGCAGTGCCAGCTGGTATACCTGGAGTTTACCTGGAGAGAGTTCCAGGGGTCAACACCCCCGCGGCCCGGTCTGTGACCAGGCCTCCTGGTGGATCAGAGCCTGATCAACCAGGCTGTTGCTGCTGGCTGCACGCAAACCAACGTACGAGCCACAGCCCGGCTGATCAGGAACTGACTTTAGGTGCTTGTCCAGTGCCAGCTTGAAGACTGCCAGGGGTCTGTTGGTAATCCCCCTTATGTGTGCTGGGAGGCAGTTGAACAGTCTCGGGCCCCTGACACTTATTGTATGGTCTCTTAACGTGCTAGTGACACCCCTGCTTTTCATTGGGGGGATGGTGCATCGTCTGCCAAGTCTTTTGCTTTCGTAGTGAGTGATTTTCGTGTGCAAGTTCGGTACTAGTCCCTCTAGGATTTTCCAGGTGTATATAATCATGTATCTCTCCCTCCTGCGTTCCAGGGAATACAGGTTCAGGAACCTCAAGCGCTCCCAGTAATTGAGGTGTTTTATCTCCGTTATGCGCGCCGTGAAAGTTCTCTGTACATTTTCTAGGTCAGCAATTTCACCTGCCTTGAAAGGTGCTGTTAGAGTGCAGCAATATTCCAGCCTAGATAGAACAAGTGACCTGAAGAGTGTCATCATGGGCTTGGCCTCCCTAGTTTTGAAGGTTCTCATTATCCATCCTGTCATTTTTCTACCAGATGCGATTGATACAATGTTATGGTCCTTGAAGGTGAGATCCTCTGACATGATCACTCCCAGGTCTTTGACGTTGGTGTTTCGCTCTATTTTGTGGCCAGAATTTGTTTTGTACTCTGATGAAGATTTAATTTCCTCATGTTTACCATATCTGAGTAATTGAAATTTCTCATCGTTGAACTTCATATTGTTTTCTGCAGCCCACTGAAAGATTTGGTTGATGTCTGCCTGGAGCCTTGCAGTGTCTGCAGTGGAAGACACTGTCATGCAGATTCGGGTGTCATCTGCAAAGGAAGACACGGTGCTGTGGCTGACATCCTTGTCTATGTCGGATATGAGGATGAGGAACAAGATGGGAGCTAGTACTGTGCCTTGTGGAACAGAGCTTTTCACCGTAGCTGCCTCGGACTTTACTCTGTTGACGACTACTCTCTGTGTTCTGTTAGTGAGGAAATTATAGATCCATCGACCGACTTTTCCTGTTATTCCTTTAGCACGCATTTTGTGCGCTATTACGCCATGGTCACACTTGTCGAAGGCTTTTGCAAAGTCTGTATATATTACATCTGCATTCTTTTTATCTTCTAGTGCATTTAGGACCTTGTCGTAGTGATCCAATAGTTGAGACAGACAGGAGCGACCTGTTCTAAACCCATATAGTGCAGTGTCAGTTGGTATAATACAGTGACTGCTGGTGTAGCACAGTGTCAGCTGGTGTAGCACAGTGTCAGCTGGTGTAGTACAGTGTCAGCTGGTATAGTAAAGTGTCAGCTGGTAAAGTACAGTGTCCGCTGGTATAGTGCAGTGCCAGCTGGTATAGTACAGTGACAGCTGGTATAATACAGTGACATCTGGTGTAGCACAGTGTCAGCTGGTGTAGTGCAGTGTCATATGGTATAGTACGGTATCAGGTGGTGTAGTACAGTGTCAACTGGTGTAGTACAGTGTCAGTTGGTGTAGTACAGTGTCAGCTAGTATAGTACAGTGTCAGCTGGTACAGTACAGTGTCAACTGGTGTAGTACAGTGTAAACTGGTATAGTACAGTGTTATCTGGTATGGTAGTGTCATCTGGTAAACTAGAGTGGCATCTGGTATAGTGTAGTGTCAGCTGCTATGGTAAGCACAACCACTACCACCAGCTACCACAATCACCAACTGCTACTGCAACCACTACCACCAGCTACCACAATCACCACCACCAGCTAATGCAACCACTACCACCAGCTACCACAATCACCACCACCAGCTACCACAATCACCACCACCAGCTTCCACAATCACCACCACCAGCTACTGCAACCACTATCATGTGGGAGTTCGAACACGTGGATTGGGTAAAGTAATACTCACGTAGGCTGGTAGTACGTATAATTACAGATAATGTGGAGAGCGCCCTTACAGCCGTAACCTATCTCTCTTGCTCACTCTCGTAAACTGACTGGCCGCCCACAGTACCCATATGTGAGGGGGTCTTTGAATAGTGCTAGGTCAGCACAATATGAGTTCAGACAGTGACTCAGGCAGAGACGGTTGGCAGTGAGTCAACCACCGGTACACTGGTTACTGGTAACTGGTTACTACTACTGAGACCACTACCACAATCACCACCACCAGCTACCACAATCACCATCACCAGCTTCAATCACCACCACCAGCTACGACAATAACTTCCACCAGCTACCACAATCACCACCACCAGCTACCACAATCACCACCACCAGCTTCCGCAATCACCACCACCAGCTACCACAATCACCACCACCAGCTACCACAATCACTACCACCAGCTACCACAATCACTACCACCAGCTACCACAACCACTACCACAATCACTACCACCAGCTTCCACAACCACGAGCACCAGCTACCACAGTCACCTCCACCAGCTACAGCAATCACTACCGCCAGCTACCACAATCACCTCCATCGGCTACCACTACCACCAGCAATGACAATCACCACCACCTGCTACCACAGTCACTACCATCAGCTACCAGTGCCACCAGCTACCACAATCACTACCACCAACTTCCACAATCACCTCCACCAGCTACCACAATCAACACCACGAGCTTCCACTACCACCTGCTACCACAATCATAACCAGCTACCACAATCACCATCAGCTATCACAGTCACCACCATCAGCTACCACAAATAGTACCATCAGCTACCACTACCACCAGCTACCCCAATCACCACCACCAGCTACTACAATTACAATTACCAACTACCACAATCACTACCACCAGCTACCACAATCACCACCACAATCTACCACAATCACTACCACCAGCTACCACAATCACCACCACAATATACCACAATCACTACCACCAGCTACCGCAATCACCACTACCAGCTACCACAATCACTGCCAATAGCTACCACAATCTCCACCACCAGTTACCACAATCACCACCACCAGCTACCACAATCACCACCGTCAGCTACCTCAACCACCACCAGCTATCACAATCACTACCACCAGCTACCACTATCACCACCACCAGCTACACAATTACCACCACCAGCTGCCATAATCACCACCACCAGCTACCACAGTCACCACCACCAGCTACCACAATCACCACCACCAGCTACCACAATCACCATCACCCCAGCTACCACAATCACTACTTCCAGCTACCACAATCACCACCACCAGCTACCACAATCAATACCACTACCTACCACAATCACCACCACCAGCTACCACAATCACCACCATCAGCTACCACAATCACCACAACCAGCTACCACTATAATCAGCTACCACACTCACCACCACCAGCTACCACAATCACTACCACAATCACTACCACCAGCTACCACAATCACTACCACCAGCTAGCGCAAGCACCACCACCAGCTACTACAATCACTACCACCAGCTACTACAGTCACCACCACCAGGTACCACAATCACTCCCACCAGCTACCACAATCACCACCACCAGCTACCACACCCACCACCAGCTACCACAATCATTACCACCAGCTACCACCATCTACCACAATCAATACCACCAGCTACCGCAATCACCACCAGCTACTACAATCATCACCACCAGCTACCACAATTACTACCACCAACTACCACAATCACCACCAGCTACCACAATCATTGTCACTAGCTACCAAAATCACCATCAGCTACCACTACCACCAGCTACCACAATCACCACCACTAGCTACCACAACCACTATCACCAGCTGCCACAATCACCATCACTAGCTACCACAATCACCACCAGCTACAACAATCACTACCACCAGCTACCACAATCACTACCACCATCTACCACAGTCACCACCACCAACTGCTACAATCACTACCACCAGCTACCGCTATCACCACCACCAGCTACTACAATCACCACCACCAGCTACCACAATCACTACCACCAGCTACCACAATCACCACCAGCTGCCAAAATCACTGCCACTAGCTACCACAATCACCATCATCAGCTACCGCAATCACTACTACCAACTACCACAATCACCACCACTAGCTATCACAATCACTACCATCAGCTACCGCAATCACTAGCACCAGCTACCACAATCACCACCACCAGCTACCACAATTACTCTCACCAGTTACCACAATCACCATCACCAGCTACCACAATCACCACAACCAGCTACCACAATCACCACTAGCAGCTACCACAATCACTACCACCATCTACCACAATCACTACCACCATCTACCACAATCACCACCACCAGCTTCCACAATCACTATCACCAGCTACCACAGTCACCATTACCAGCTACCACAATCACCACCACCAGCTACCACAATCACCAATAGCTACCACAATCACTACCACCATCTACCACAATCACCACCACCAGCTACCATAATCACTATCAACAGCTACCGCAATCACCAGCTACTACAATCACCACCAGCTACCACAATCACTACCACCAGCTACCACAATCACCACCAGCTACCACAATCACTGCCACTAGCTACCACAATCACTGCCACGACCATCAGCTACCACTACCACCAGCCACCACAATCACTACCACTAGCTACGACAGTCACTATCACCAGCTACCACAATCACCATCACCAGCTACCACAATCACCACCAGCTACAACAATCATCACCAGCTACCACAACCACTTCCACCAGAGACCACAGTCACCACCACCAGCTACCACAATCACTACCACTATCTACCACAATCACCACCAGCTGTCACAATCACTACCACCAGCTACCGCAATCACCACCACCAGCTACTACAATCACCACCACCAGCTACCACAATCACTACCACCAGCTACCACAATCACTACCAGCTGCCAAAATCACTGCCACTAGCTACCATAATCACCACCATTAGCTTCCGCAATCACTGCCACCAGCTATCACAATCACCACCATCAGCTACCACTTCCACCAGGTATCACAATCACCACTACCAGCTACCACAATCACCACAATCACTACCATCAGCTACCGCAATCACTACCACCAGCTTCCACAATCACCACCACCAGCTACCACAATCACTATCACCAGCTACCACAATCACCACCACCAGCTACCACAATCACCAGCAGCTACCACAATCACTACCACCATCAGCTACCACCATCAGCTACCACAATCACCAGCAGCTACCACAATCACTACCACCATCTACCACAACCACCAGCTACCACCATCAGCTACCACCATCAGCTACCACAATCACCAGCAGCTACCACAATCACTGCCACCATCTATCACAATCACCACCACCAGCTACCACAATCACTACCACCATCTACCACAATCACCACCACCAGCTACCACAATCACTATCACCAGCTACCACCAGCAGCTACCACAATCACTACCACCATCTACCACAATCACCACCACCAGCTACCACAATCACTACCACCATCTACCACAATCACCACCACCTGCAACTACAATTGCCATTACCAACTATCGCAATCACGCTACCAGTATCAACCACAATTAACATAATTTCACATCGATTCTGATCCTTTTAAGCGACTCTCTAATGTACACGCCATGCAAGCAATGTTTACTGTGTGTTTTAAGTGCATTCTTGTTTGTTCTGTTATTTTTACTACTGTTGTTCTGTTAGTCTGGATACTGTTGTTCTGTTAGTCTAACTACTGTTGTTCTGTTAGTCTAACTACTGTTGTTCTGTTAGTCTAACTACTGTTGTTCTGTTAGTCTGGATACTGTTGTTCTGTTAGTCTAACTACTGTCGTTCTGTTAGTCTAACTACTGTTGTTCTGTTAGTCTAACTACTGTTGTTCTGTTAGTCTAACTACTGTTGTTCTGTTAGTCTAACTACTGTTGTTCTGTTAGTCTAACTACTGTTGTTCTGTTAGTCTAACTACTGTTGTTCTGTTAGTCTAACTACTGTTGTTCTGTTAGTCTGGATACTGTTGTTCTGTTAGTCTAACTACTGTTGTTCTGTTAGTCTAACTACTGTTGTTCTGTTAGTCTGGATACTGTTGTTCTGTTAGTCTAACTACTGTTGTTCTGTTAGTCTAACTACTGTCGTTCTGTTAGTCTAACTACTGTTGTTCTGTTAGTCTGGCTACTGTTGTTCTGTTAGTCTAACTACTGTTGTTCTGTTAGTCTGACTACTGTTGTTCTGTTGTTCTGCAGACACTGCAAAGCTCCAGGCAGACATCAACCAAATCTTTCAGTGGGCTGCAGAAAACAATATGAAGTTCAACGATGAGAAATTTCAATTACTCAGATATGGTAAACATGAGGAAATTAAATCTTCATCAGAGTACAAAACAAATTCTGGCCACAAAATAGAGCGAAACACCAACGTCAAAGACCTGGGAGTGATCATGTCGGAGGATCTCACCTTCAAGGACCATAACATTGTATCAATCGCATCTGCTAGAAAAATGACAGGATGGATAATGAGAACCTTCAAAACTAGGGAGGCCAAGCCCATGATGACACTCTTCAAGTCACTTGTTCTATCTAGGCTGGAATATTGCTGCACACTAACAGCACCTTTCAAGGCAGGTGAAATTGCTGACCTAGAAAATGTACAGAGAACTTTCACGGCGCGCATAACGGAGATAAAACACCTCAATTACTGGGAGTGCTTGAGGTTCCTAAACCTGTATTCCCTGGAACGCAGGAGGGAAAGATACATGATTATATACACCTGGAAAATCCTAGAGGGACTAGTACCGAACTTGCACACGAAAATCACTCACTACGAAAGCAAAAGACTTGGCAGACGATGCACCATCCCCCCAATGAAAAGCAGGGGTGTCACTAGCACGTTAAGAGACCATACAATAAGTGTCAGGGGCCCGAGACTGTTCAACTGCCTCCCAGCACACATAAGGGGGATTACCAACAGACCCCTGGCAGTCTTCAAGCTGGCACTGGACAAGCACCTAAAGTCAGTTCCGGATCAGCCGGGCTGTGGCTCGTACGTTGGTTTGCGTGCAGCCAGCAGCAACAGCCTGGTTGATCAGGCTCTGATCCACCAGGAGGCCTGGTTTCAGACCGGGCCGCGGGGGCGTTGACCCCCGGAACTCTCTCCAGGTAAACTCCAGGTAAACTACTGTTGTTCTGTTAGTCTAACTACTGTTGTTCTGTTAGTCTAGCTACTGTTGTTCTGTTAGTCTAACTACTGTTGTTCTGTTAGTCTAACTACTGCTGTTCTGTTAGTCTAGCTACTGTTGTTCTGTTAGTCTAACTACTGTTGTTCTGTTAGTCTAACTACTGTTGTTCTGTTAGTCTAACTACTGTTGTTCTGTTAGTCTAACTACTGTTGTTCTGTTAGTCTAACTACTGTTGTTCTGTTAGTCTAACTACTGTTGTTCTGTTAGTCTGGCTACTGTTGTTCTGTTAGTCTAACTACTGTTGTTCTGTTAGTCTAACTACTGCTGTTCTGTTAGTCTAACTACTGGTAGATGTTAGTCTACTGTTGTTCTGTTAGTCTAACTACTGTTGTTCTGTTAGTCTGGCTACTGTTGTTCTGTTAGTTGACCCCCGAAACTCTCTCCAGGTAAACTCCAGGTAAACTATTGTTGTTCTGTTAGTCTAACTACTGTTGGTCTGTTAGTCTAACTACCTGGAGTTTACCTGGAGAGAGTTTCGGGGGTCAACGCCCCCGCGGCCCGGTCTGTGACCAGGCCTCCTGGTGGATCAGAGCCTGATCAACCAGGCTGTTGCTGCTGGCTGCACGCAAACCAACGTACGAGCCACAGCCCGGCTGATCAGGAACCGACTTTAGGTGCTTGTCCAGTGCCAGCTTGAAGACTGCCAGGGGTCTGTTGGTAATCCCCCTTATGTATGCTGGGAGGCAGTTGAACAGTCTCGGGCCCCTGACACTTATTGTATGGTCTCTTAACGTGCTAGTGACACCCCTGCTTTTCATTGGGGGGATGTTGCATCGTCTGCCAAGTCTTTTGCTTTCGTAGTGAGTGATTTTTGTGTGCAAGTTCGGTACTAGTCCCTCTAGGATTTTCCAGGTGTATATAATCATGTATCTCTCCCTCCTGCAGAGAACTTTCACGGCGCGCATAACGGAGATAAAACACCTCAATTACTGGGAGCTCTTGAGGTTCCTAAACCTGTATTCCCTGGAACGCAGGAGGGAGAGATACATGATTATATACACCTGGAAAATCCTAGAGGGACTAGTACCGAACTTGCACACGAAAATCACTCACTACGAAAGCAAAAGACTTGGCAGACGATGCACCATCCCCCCAATGAAAAGCAGGGGTGTCACTAGCACGTTAAGAGACCATACAGTAAGTGTCAGGGGCCCGAGACTGTTCAACTGCCTCCCAGCACACATAAGGGGGATTACCAACAGACCCCTGGCAGTCTTCAAGCTGGCACTGGACAAGCACCTAAAGTCAGTTCCTGATCAGCCGGGCTGTGGCTCGTACGTTGGTTTGCGTGCAGCCAGCAGCAACAGCCTGGTTGATCAGGCGCTGATCCACCAGGAGGCCTGGTCACAGACCGGGCCGCGGGGGCGTTGACCCCCGAAACTCTCTCCAGGTAAACTCCAGGTAATTCCAGGGAATACAGGTTTAGGAACCTCAAGCGCTCCCTGTAATTGAGGTGTTTTATCTCCGTTATGCGCGCCGTGAAGGTTCTCTGTACATTTTCTAGGTCGGCAATTTCACCTGCCTTGAAAGGTGCTGTTAGTGTGCAGCAATATTCCAGCCTAGATAGAACAAGTGACCTGAAGAGTGTCATCATGGGCTTGGCATCCCTAGTTTTGAAGGTTCTCATTATCCATCCTGTCATTTTTCTAGCAGATGCGATTGATACAATGTTATGGTCCTTGAAGGTGAGATCCTCCGACATAATCACTCCCAGGTCTTTGACGTTAGTTTTCCGCTCTATTGTGTGAATGGAATTTGTTTTATATTCTGATATAGCTATAATTTCCTCACGTTTTTCCATATCGGAGTAATTGAAATTTCTCATCATTGAACTTCATAGTGTTTTCTGCAGCCCACTGAAAGATTTGGTTGATGTCCGCCTGGAGCCTTGCAGTGTCTGCAATGGAAGACACTGTCATGCAGATTCGGGTGTCATCTGCTAAGGAAGACACGGTGCTGTGGCTGACATCCTTGTCTATGTCAGATATGAGGATGAGAAACAAGATGGGAGCGAGTACTGTGCCTTATGGAACAGAGTTTTTCACCGTAGCTGCCTCGGACTTTACTCTGTTGACGACTACTCTCTGTGTTCTGTTAGTGAGGAAATTATAAATCCACCTACCAACTTTTCCTGTTATTCCTTTATCACATATTTTGTGCGCTATTACGCCATGATCACACTTGTCGAAGGCTTTTACAGAGTCTGTGTATACTACAACTGCATTTTGTTTGTCTTCTAGAGCATCCAGGACCTTGTCATAGTGGTCCAGTAGCTGGGACAGGCAGAAGCGACCTGCTCTAAGCCCATGTTGCCCTGGGTTGTGTAACTGATGGGTTTCTAGATGGGTGGTGATCTTGCTTCTTAGGACCCTTTCAAAGATTTTTATGATATGGGATGTTAGTGCTATCGATCTGTAGTTCTTTGCTGTTGCTTTACTGCCACCTTTGTGGAGTGAGGCTATGTCTGTTGTTTTTAGTAACTGTGGGACGACCCCCGTGTCCATGCTCCCTCTCCATAGGATGGTAAAGGCTCGTGATAGGGGCTTCTTGCAGTTCTTGATGAACACGGAGTTCCATGAGTCTGGCCCTGGGGCAGAGTGCATGGGCATGTCTTTTATCGCCCTTTCGAAGTCATTTGGTGTCATGGTAATATCAGATAGGTACGAGTCTGCTAACTTCTGTCTCTCTCGTAAAAAAAATCATTAAGATCTTCGACTCTCAGTCTTGTTAGCGGCTTGCTAAAAACTGAGTCATATTGGGACTTGAGTAGCTCACTCATTTCCTTGCTGTCATCTGTGTAGGACCCATCTTGTTTAAGTAGGGGCCCAATACTGGACGTTGTTCTCGACTTTGATTTGGCATAAGAAAAGAAATACTCTGGGTTTCTTTCAATTTCAGTTATGGCTTTTAGTTCTTCTCGCGTTTCTTGACTCCTATAAGATTCCTTTAGCCTCTGTTCGATGTTTGCTATTTCTCTGACCAGTGTCTCCCTACGTATCATAGATATATTGGCTTCTTTTAGCAAATCTTGTAGGCTCTATTATTTGTTGGTTTAAGGTGAATTTGGTGCAGAGATTTAAAAGCTCGTGTGTGTGTGAGTTTTCATCTGAGCTGCCTCCTGGTGTTATCTCTGCTACAACATTATTTGCTATAGTTCTCCATTTTAGGTGCCCTAGGCTGAAATCCCCCAGGAGCAAGATGTTGGGGGCAGGAGCTGGAAGATTTTCCAGACAGTGGTCAATTTTCATAAGCTGTTCCTGGAATTGTTGGGACGTTTCATCTGGAGTCTTGTATACAACCACAATGACCAGGTTTTGGTTCTCGATCTTTACTGCTAAAGCTTCAACTACATCATTTGAGGCATTTAGTAATTCTGAGCATGTAAGTGACTGTGATATACAGGCTAAAATCCCCCCTTTTGCCTGTTCACTGTCACATCTGTATAGGTTATAACCCGGGATCCGTATTTCATTGTCAAAGTGATCCTTTATGTGAGTGTGAAAACGTGATCACTGCGTTGGGCTCTGCAAGCAGTCCATGGATGAAAGGTATTTCGTTGTTTGTTGCTGGCTTTAGACCCTGTATATTTGCGAAGATGAATGTCGTCGTATTGGTGGTATGGGGAGGGGAAGCGTCTTTTTTCCTGGCACCAATGTCTCTTGTTTTGGAGGAGAGGCCATCGACTGTGATTCCACTCCAAAAATGATGGGAGTTGGTGTACGATATCTGTTATTTCCTGCCAGCTTTTTCTTCCTGGCACTAAATAACCTCTCTCTCTGGAGTGGTTGTGGCTACCCAGGTTGTCCCATGGTCTGGATGTTCTTGTGGTGGTGTGCTTGGCAATATAAGTTATAACATTGTCTTTCCTGAACTGAAGAGTGACATATTTCAGGGTGGAAAAACTTACAGAAACAAAGGTTACATTTTCCTGTTGTCATCTGAGCGCAGCATATTCTGGGGTAGTCAAAGTTGCACGTCCCATCTGTTTTTCCAGATATTCCAAGGCCGCAGATACCTAAGGCATAGAATTTGCATAGGCCTGGTTTCTGTTTGCCTTGGTTTTTTTGTGACTGTATTCTCTACTGGTGTGTGTTGTGCTGACAATGTTGCCTTCATCAGTTACTTCTGGTAATTTATCTTCACTATTTCTTGGGACATCCCCTTGTTTACTATCTCTCGTGATATTGCTAGTTTGTAACATTGGTTTTTGCATATCCTTGTCTACACCTGTTTCCCCAGCACTACAGCTCCTGTCTTCTTCTGGGCCACCAACTTTCATTTCTGTATTCTTACAGTTACTGTCTACCAGGACAGCCTCTGCACCAGGGGTGATAGCACCATCTGTCCCAGTCATTTTATTTTTCCATCTGTTACAGAATACTGTCAGGTTTTCTATGAAGGCCGTTTTCATGTTTCTGTCTTTTAATACAAATGTGATTTTTTTCCACAAGATGATCTCATTTTGGTATATTAATATCTGTTGTAGATGACTCCTGAATATCTGCACAAGATGCCTGGGCCCGGTTACCACACAACTTACACATGCAGGAGCCCAGTTTGGTTGCAGGTTACACAGGATTTCATGATGTGATTTTTATGGTTGTTGTGCTGTATATTCTACTAATAACCTCCTTAAAGTGTTGATCTGACTATTTGTAAATGTATCTGTTTGTATTTGTATGTGTATGAAACAATCTTGTCGCTGCTAGCAGTAACAGTTTGGGTGTTTGATAAAGGCGCCTAAAAACCCCGTCAGCTTATGAATCCGGTCAGAGGATACCTCGTTGCTCAACAAATCCGGTTGGGTGTTAAGGGCACCTAGAAACTCTTTCAGCTTTTGAAGCCGGTCATTGGTTCACTTATTTTTTGGACGAACCCGGTCAGTGGATCACTTATTTTGAACGAATAAAGTCGGTAATTTTGGCCTAGCCCGTCAAAACTACTGGAATATTATTTACTTATGAGACACCGGTGACTTCTGGCAGCTGCTACTGTGATGAACGGCCGGTGACCTGAGGTTTTGGCCACTTATAGATCACTATTAAATTTTCTAGATTTGATTGATGTCCACCACATCAAATGCTACTTTATGACTATTGTTAACTATGGTAGAGCGACTAGTGAAGATTACTGGAAGAATATTTGCTTGTTGTTGTATATATTGTTACCGCTGCCAACTACACCTTTAACACAATACCTGGAGTTTACCTGGAGAGAGTTCCGGGGGTTAACGCCCCCGCGGCCCGGTCTGTGACCAGGCCTCCTGGTGGATCAGAGTCTGATCAACCAGGCTGTTGCTGCTGGCTGCAGGCAAACCAACGTACGAGCCACAGCCCGGCTGGTCAGGAACCGACTTTAGGTGCTTGTCCAGTGCCAGCTTGAAGACTGCCAGGGGTCTGTTGGTAATCCCCCTTATGTGTGCTGGGAGGCAGTTGAACAGTCTCGGGCCCCTGACACTTATTGTATGGTCTCTTAACGTGCTAGTGACACCCCTGCTTTTCATTGGGGGGATGTTGCATCGTCTGCCAAGTCTTTTGCTTTCGTAGTGAGTGATTTTCGTGTGCAAGTTCGGTACTAGTCCCTCTAGGATTTTCCAGGTGTATATAATCATGTATCTCTCCCGCCTGCATTCCAGGGAATACAGGTTTAGGAACCTCAAATTTTGGGGCCCTTTATATGCATAGAGTTTTTACACAGTGAGATATGGACACGGGAAACATCAAAAAGAGATCTGTATCTTGTGTTGTGGTCATGTGTCCTGTTATGGTTGATGAGAAGTTTGAGTGGAGGGTTTATATTTGTCTGTATTGTTCTATGTATGTAGGATGCGCAAGAATAAGTATGGATGTTATTTATGGTGAGCAAATTTAGACTTCTGAATATTGGTGGAGTATGTTGTCTGGAGTGGGAATTTGTTATCATTCTGACTGCAACCTTTTGCTGGGTTATTAGTTGTCTTAGGTGATTTAATGTTGATTCCCATGCACAAATTCCATAGGTGAGATAAGGCTAGATGAGTGAGTAATGCAGTACAAGGAGAGCTGATTGTGGAACATAGTAACGTATTTTTGATAGTATACCTACTGTCAAATAGGTATTTCCAACCAGGGTTCAATACTACACCATCCAACAAGGGTTCAATACTGTACTATCAAGCCCCTCAAGGGAGGATCCTTGACGCTGGTGAGGGGCTCTTGATTTAGGGAATTGGACTTGCACTCCAGTTCCCTGAATTGAGCCTGTATACCTTCCAGCCTTCCCACATTCGCTGTACAATTCCTACGGGTTTAGCGCTTCCCTATGATTATAATAATGTACCGTCAAGCCCGGGTTCGGTATGACACCCTACAGACCAGAAATACAACTGCTAGTCCACTTGCCCTATAACCACCCTAAGTTCGATAAGGCACTGCAAAGCCCAACTTCAAAACGGCTCCTAGTCCGGTGGCCCTATAACCAACCCAGTCCGGTTATAATAATAATAAGATAAGATAAGATAATAATATCTTTATTTACTACTAGTACATGTACAAGGTATATAGACCATAGTTGACATCAGTGACATACTACTATATAGAAAGTCCCTTGTTAGTTTAGTTAGTTTAATATGTTTATTATGCACCCCATACCCATCCTGTGGGCGGTAGTCAAAAGATTACAGAGGTACATAATTGGTCCAGGGACTGGACTCCAAAGTTTTGATAGCTGAGCAAGTTACAGAGGTAATGAACTCACAATTTACAAAGGTAATGAACTCACAATTTACAAAGGTAATGAACTCACAATTTACAAAGGTAATGAACTCCAGGTAAGTCTGGTCACAATCATGACAAGTTACAAAGGTATTTACAGATTACAGAGGTACGTAATGGGTCCAGGGACTGGGCCCCCAAAGTTTTGATAGCTGAACTAGGTACAAAGGTAATGAGCTCACAAGTTATGCAGAGCATTTCCCGTAAATTATATCAGTTTTGTCCCAAGATGTGACCCACACCAGTCCACTAACACACCCTGGGTGTTAGTGGACTGGTGTGGGTCACATACTGGGTGTTAGTGGACTGGTGTGGGTCACATACTGGGTGTTAGTGGACTGGTGTGGGTCACATCCTGGGTGTTAGTGGACTGGTGTGGGTCACACCCTGGGTGTTAGTGGACTGGTGTGGGTCACATTCTGGGTGTTAGTTGACTGGTGTGGGTCACATTCTGGGTGTTAGTGGACTGGTGTGGGTCACATCCTGGGTGTTAGTGGACTGGTGTGGGTCACATCCTGGGTGTTAGTGGACTGGTGTGGGTCACATCCTGGGTGTTAGTGGACTGGTGTGGGTCACATCCTGGGTGTTAGTGGATTGGTGTGGGTCACATCCTGGGGTGTTAGTGGACTGGTGTGGGTCACATCCTGGGTGTTAGTGGATTGGTGTGGGTCACATCCTGGGTGTTAGTGGACTGGTGTGGGTCACATCCTGGGTGTTAGTGGACTGGTGTGGGTCACATCCTAAGTGTTAATGGACTGTTGTGGGTCACATCCTGGGTGTTAGTGGACTGGTGTGGGTCACATCCTAAGTGAAAGTTAAGACACATGTGCAACATCTGGATATCTTTATTGTAGACGTTTCGCCATCCAGTGGCTTTATCAATACAGATTCTAGGACATAATAGGAAGACAGTAGAACTATATACAAAAGATGAGGTAATCAGTCCCTCGGCCTTGGAGTTAGTGTTCACAGCATCGTGGGAAGGACCTACTTCCACTGGGGAATCCCGCCTACCAGTGACTGCCCTCGTCTGCTGCCCGTCCCTTCCACTGACGCCTATATAAACGCCAGTCTTCTTGCCTTTGCTCCAGATTCTCCTCCACCACGATGCTGTGAACACTAACTCCAAGGCCGAGGGACTGATTACCTCATCTTTTGTATATAGTTCTACTGTCTTCCTATTATGTCCTAGAATCTGTATTGATAAAGCCACTGGATGGCGAAACGTCTACAATAAAGATATCCAGATGTTGCACATGTGTCTTAACTTTCATATTGTCAGTATTTTATACCTTTCTTGCACAACCACATCCTAAGTGTTAATGGACTGTTGTGGGTCACATCCTGGGTGTTAGTGGACTGGTGTGGGTCACATCCTGGGTGTTAGTGGACTGGTGTGGGTCACATCCTGGGTGTTAGTGGACTGGTGTGGGTCACATCCTGGGAACAAAATTGACCTAATTTGCGGGAAATGCTCAGCATAACAAACGATTTTCTATATAGTAATATGTTATTGATACCAACTATGGTCTGTATACTTTGTTCATGTACTTGTAGAAATAAAGACTTATTATTATTATTATTATTATTATTATTATTATTATTATTATTATCTTAAGTCACCGTGAAGCTCAGCTTTAATACGGCTCCTAGTCCGGTGTCCCTATAATCTTCCTAAGATCTGTGAGGCACCGTGAAGCTCGGGTTCAATACGGTTCCGAGTCCGGTGTCCCTATAATCTTCCTAAGTTCTGTGAGGCACCGTTAAGCCCGGGTTGAATACGGTTCCTAGTCCGGTGTCCCTATAATCTTCCTAAGTTCTGTGAGGCACTGTTAAGCCCGGGTTCAAGACGGTTCCTAGTCCGGTGTCCCTATAATCTTCCTAAGTTCTGTGAGGCACCGTGAAGCCCGGGTTGAATACGGTTCCTAGTCCGGTGTCCCTATAATCTTCCTAAGTTCTGTGAGGCACCGTTAAGCCCGGGTTCAATACGGTTCCTAGTCCGGTGTCCCTATAATCTTCCTAAGTTCTGTGAGGCACCGTTAAGCCCGGGTTCAATACGGTTCCTAGTCCGGTGTCCCTATAATCTTCCTAAGTTCTGTGAGGCACCGTAAAGCCCGGGTTCAAGACGGTTCCTAGTCCGGTGTCCCTATAATCTTCCTAAGTTCTGTGAGGCACCGTGAAGCCCGGGTTCAATACGGTTCCTAGTCCGGTGTCCCTATAATCTTCCTAAGTTTTGTGAGGCACCGTTAAGCCCGGGTTGAATACGGTTCCTAGTCCGGTGTCCCTATAATCTTCCTAAGTTCTGTGAGGCACCGTTAAGCCCGGGTTGAATACGGTTCCTAGTCCGGTGTCCCTATAATCTTCCTAAGTTCTGTGAGGCACCATTAAGCCCGGGTTCAATACGGTTCCTAGTCCGCTGCTCTATAACCATCATCAACAATTTCTGACTCAAGAACATTCCATAGGGTAATACACACCATCTTTATTTCCACCAAATTTTCCCACTTTTCTTCCCAAAACCTCCATAATTATCAGCCACCGGACAGAAGGTAGGCCTACTAAGCCTACTTTGAACAACTACCTGGTTATAATGGGTTAAATAAAGTTAATTATGGGCATTTATTGATCTGTGAGGTACCGGCATGTGCTGAATAATTTATTATAATGTATATTATTATTTATTTTTATTTATCATTATTATTTGTTAATATTATTATTATTATTATTACTGAATAAATTAGTCTTATGTAATTATTATTATTATGATTATTACTGTCATTATTATTGATATATTGTTAATACCTTTATTAAAGTATTATAATGTACTGTCACTAGGCCTACTGGCCCCTGCTAGGCAGGTCCTTCCCAAAGCCTACCATTGTAGGCCTAATTGTCCGGCCTATTGGAGTATTTACCTTCACTATTTGTGCAACATTTGTGCAACATTTATGCAACATTTGGCTTAGCGCTTCTTTTTTTATTATAATAATAATAATATGCAACATTTGCCTATTTTGTGGAAATGTTTGGCTGGCCTTCATCAGTCCTTTTTTGGTGTGAGGTGAGTTTGAGGGGATCAGTCCCGTAGCTTCGTCTTAACATCTACTAGTCACACTTAAGGGTGACAGTATATATATACTGGGTCATCCTTATGTTGTATATTGAACCAGTTATTCCCTACATGCTTTCTAAATATAAATTTATCTAAATTTAGACTTTGTACTCACAACACAGCTAAGGGGGGAGGGGGGAGGGGGGGCATATGCTTCCCTTATCATTCAGATGGACTTAATTTCAAACAAGTGTGATTTCATATTGGGTCCATCTTTTTGAAACATGCTGTGTATTAACTATTTCTCACCAGTGTTTACCTGGAGTTTACCTGGAGAGAGTTCCGGGGGTCAACGCCCCCGCGGCCCGGTCTGTGACCAGGCCTCCTGGTGGATCAGAGCCTGATCAACCAGGCTGTTGCTGCTGGCTGCATGCAAACCAACGTACGAGCCACAGCCCGGCTGATCAGGAACCGACTTTAGGTGCTTGTCCAGTGCCAGCTTGAAGACTGCCAGGGGTCTGTTGGTAATCCCCCTTATGTGTGCTGGGAGGCAGTTGAACAGTCTCGGGCCCCTGACACTTATTGTATGGTCTCTTAACGTGCTAGTGACACCCCTGCTTTTCATTGGGGGGATGGTGCATCGTCTGCCAAGTCTTTTGCTTTCGTAGTGAGTGATTTTCGTGTGCAAGTTCGGTACTAGTCCCTCTAGGATTTTCCAGGTGTATATAATCATGTATCTCTCCCTCCTGCGTTCCAGGGAGTATAGGTTTAGGAACCTCAAACGCTCCCAGTAATTGAGGTGTTTTATCTCTGTTATGCGCGCCGTGAAGGTTCTCTGTACATTTTCTAGGTCGGCAATTTCACCTGCCTTGAAAGGTGTTGTTAGTGTGCAGCAATATTCCAGCCTAGATAGAACAAGTGACCTGAAGAGTGTCATCATGGGCTTGGCATCCCTAGTTTTGAAGGTTCTCATTATCCATCCTGTCATTTTTCTAGCAGATGCGATTGATACAATGTTATGGTCCTTGAAGGTGAGATCCTCCGACATGATCACTCCCAGGTCTTTGACGTTGGTGTTTCGCTCTATTTTGTGGCCAGAATTTGTTTTGTACTCTGATGAAGATTTAATTTCCTCGTGTTTACCATATCTGAGTACGTGTAATTGAAATTTCTCATCGTTGAACTTCATATTGTGATGCAATTTGAGGCGTTAAACCATCACAAAATTGTCTGTGTCACTAGTAGGCCTTTTGGCCTATCTTCCACTACTGAGAAATGGAAAAACACAAAAACCATCCTAAAAAACATCACAGAGTCGCTTTAATCCAAACGTAAGCTCGAGGGATACCCGTTCCCAACACATACTGATCTGGAGGAAGATTTCTTTGTTTTAATACTGCTCACACCCACCATATGGGGCCGTCTTCCTACAGTTAGGCCTAAATTTGCTAAATGCACTGAGAGTTAGGCCTACTGCTAAGGGGCGGCTGTTGCTTAAGAGCGAGCTTTGTTATTTATCGTCTGATTTCTTTTATTTTTTGTGTATGTTAAGAAGCATCTTTCCATCGTACATTTCCCCAGTTTCAATAAGATAGCCCAACAAACAAGTGAGAAAGAAAATATTTACAAAAAATAATATGTGGCAAGTGATAGGCACGTACTGGCACTGCAAGAAGTGATAGGCACGTACTGGCACTGCAAGAAGTGATAGGCACGTACTGGCACTGCAAGAAGTGATAGGCACATACTGGCACTGCAAGAAGTGATAGGCACGTACTGGCACTGCAAGAAGTGATAGGCACGTACTGGCACTGCAAGAAGTGATAGGCACGTACTGGCACTGCAAGAAGTGATAGGCACGTACTGGCACTGCAAGAAGTGATAGGCACGTACTGGCACTGCAAGAAGTGATAGGCACGTACTGGCACTGCAAGAAGTGATAGGCACGTACTGGCACTGCAAGAAGTGATAGGCACATACTGGCACTGCAAGAAGTGATAGGCATGTACTGGCACTGCAAGAAGTGATAGGCACGTACTGGCACTGCAAGAAGTGATAGGCACGTACTGGCACTGCAAGAAGTGATAGGCACGTACTGGCACTGCAAGAAGTGATAGGCACGTACTGGCACTGCAAGAAGTGATAGGCACGTACTGGCACTGCAAGAAGTGATAGGCACGTACTGGCACTGCAAGAAGCTGTTTGGGCACTACCTGCTGATAAAACTTTGGTAATCTGAATTTATCATAAACCTGATTACTGTAATTTATGCTGTCTTCATTCTTTAAAAAAATAAAGTTAGTAAGGTTTTGACATTTAGCTTTTTAACACTTTTATGATCCATAATGAGTGTATGTCACAGTTATGGCTCCCCAAGATGGGGATAGGAGGGTGGTACTTATCCTTTATCCTCTAACGGTAATTTGATACCTCCGTCGGACCGTCCGGTATTATGCCAAATATTATTCATTCTGAAGCATTTACCATGTTTCTATGTTATTTATATTGTTTATTATGTCATATTAAATCAGTTGTGATAGGCAAATAAGCCTTAGTGTTGATATTAGCAGAATTATGAAACATTTTGCCAAGGTGGGAGAAATGCTTCGTCAACACTTCTCAGAGCTTCCTGATCGGTTTTACGACTCCATAATACCTCCACCCACTCTGCAATGATGCCAAATCATGAATTATTATATTAGAAAGAATAATATAAGAAATAAATGAAAAAATCTGAAAACTCTGAAAATTTATAACATGTGAACACGCATGCTATGGGTGGTGATGTCACCATATATGTTATAAATGACTATAATTGCTTGTAGGGTGTTAGCCACCCCTAGGGCAGTGGATCAGATTGTTGCGAATTGAAGGAATGTGATAGACAATGTGATTACAATTTATTTTCTTTGTTTTTAACAGAAATCACTTGAGGACAACCATCACTGAGCCTAGATTATTGTACTCTAGCGTACGAGCGACTACTAGGACCAAATAACCGAAAGAAGCATACCCTAGAGTACATAGGATCAAGAATCTCAGAGGATTGTATACTAGAGTACGGTTGGACCAAGCTGAGAGGATCATACTCTAGAGTACATGGGGCCACAGGGTTCAGATACTTGGGTCAACACGTAAGTCATTTTAGTGTTGTTGTACATGTGTTTATGTATGGTGTATATTCTGAGAGTATCTCCATACATGTGTATATCCTACATGTATGCACTTGTAGTATACAGTGAGGTTTCATTCACCTCTGTAGATGGTCCTTGACTTACAATGGGGTTATGTTCCGACGAACTCATCCTAAGTTGAAAATATCCTAAGTCAAAAGTATCCTGAGTTGAAAATACGTGAGTCGAAAATACCATAAGTCAAAAATACCATAAATCAATCCATAATAAAGCAAGGAGCATCTGTATAGTGTAAATCCTCGGAAGTGTGATTGCAAAGATCAATGGAAATTGAGCAGTGTGCACCCTGAGGACCTCACCCTGCACTGTTCAGTTATGGACGATCACTGGTCATGTTTGTGGAGAATTATGTATATAACCGAGTTTTATAAGAGAGCTGACTTCTACAGTGGATGGTTGGAAGTCACCTGGGTTACGTTCTGGAAAATTGTATTAATGATGAGAGTGCAAATCATGTGGGAGAAATAAGGTTGTGTTTAACTTAGGATATTTTCAACTTAGGATATTTGCGATCTACTCTTTCAACTTTCGACAGATTTGTCGGAATGTGACCCCTTGGTAAGCCGAGGACATCTGTACGATGTAGTTATATCAGCTCTAGCATTGCGTTTCTTGTTTACAGAGAGAAGATGGGTCGTTGGGGTGTTAAGGTGGAGAGCCCTGGGGTGAGGTACACCGAAGAAGTTATCGAGGCTGATTATGAATACGCAAACACCAGGGTTTGGACCGACGACACAGGGACGTTAATTGCTTCTCCGACCGTTGCTAAGTACACATTCAGAACGCAACGCAAGGTGTGTTTGTTGTGTGTGGGTTTGTTGTGTGTGTAGGGGGGTTTGTGTATGTAGTGTGTTGTGTGTTGGGTGTAGTGTGTTGTGTAGCATGTTGGGTGTAGTGTGTTGTGTAGTGTGTTGTGTGTTGTGTGTTGTGTGTTGTGTGTAGTGTGTTGTGTGTTCTGTAGTATGTTGTGTGTAGTGTGTTGTGTAGTGTGTTGTGTGTAGTGTGTTGTGTGTAGTGTGTTGTGTGTAGTGTGTTGTGTGTTGTTTGTAGTGTGTTGTGCATAGTGTGTTATGTGTAGTGTGTTGTGTGTAGTGTGTTGTGTGTTGTGTGTAGTGTGTTGTGGGGATCCTCTCCAAGATACAATACTACATACCGCAAACTGCTCTTCTCACACTATACCATTCACTTATATATCCATACCTCACCTATGCTATCTGTGCTTGGGGTTCAACTGGAGCAACACACCTTAAGCCAATAATAACCCAACAAAAAGCCGCAGTAAGAATAATCACAAAATCCCATCCCTGGCAACACACCCCCCCACTCTTCATAGATCTAAACTTACTCCCTGTTCAGAACATCCACACTTACTACTGTGCAATCTATATCTACAGGACCTTAAATTCCAATATTAGCCTGGACCTAAAATGCTTTCTTGATAGTTGTGACAGGATCCACAGGCATAACACCAGACACAAACATCTCTATGACATTCCCCGTGTTCGACTAAACCTTTGCAAAAATTCAATGTACTTCAAAGAACCTAAAATCTGGAACACCCTACCTGAAAACTCGAGAACTGCAGACACATTCATCACTTTCAAAACTACAGTTAGAAAACATCTTATCTCCCTGATCCACCCCGACAACTAACTACATGATAACCACCTGGTGGTTCACAATTACACTCACCCACTGACTATAAACCCAGAAATACTAATCTTAAAATAATAAATTATAACTAGTCATAAGTTTGCCTATGATACTCCAATATCGACACTTTGTATTGTGCCAAAACAAAAGCATTCACATTGCTAAACTCACAAATTATGATGTAGTCACTTAGCCTTAATACCATAATCTGTAAGGATTTAATGTTAAGATTTAATCTAAGTCTGCTCGAAATGCCTAGCTATGCTAAGTGTCCTAGTGGCCCCCTCTGTAATTAGTATTTTATAACACATAAACCACACAATATCCAAATCCTGTAAACCCCACATTGTAACCCTTATAGAGAATAAACTAGAACTGAATTGAATTGTGTGGAGTGTGTTGTGTGTAGTGTGTAGTGTGTTGTGTGTTGTGTGTAGTGTGTTGTGTGTAGTGTGTAGTGTGTTATGTGTTGTGTGTAGTGTGTTGTGTGTAGTGTGTTGTGTGTTGTGTGTAGTGTGTAGTGTGTTGTGTGTAGTGTGTTGTGTGTAGTGTGTTGTGTGTAGTGTGTTGTGTGTAGTGTGTTGTGTGTAGTGTGTTGTGTGTAGTGTGTTGTGTGTTGTGTGTAGTGTGTTGTGTGTAGTGTGTTGTGTGTAGTGTGTTGTGTGTAGTGTGTTGTGTGTAGTGTGTTGTGTGTAGTGTGTAGTGTGTTGTGTTGTGTGTAGTGTGTTGTGTTGTGTGTAGTGTGTTGTGTGTTGTGTGTAGTGTGTAGTGTGTTGTGTGTAGTGTGTTGTGTGTTGTGTGTTGTGTGTAGTGTGTTGTGTGTTGTGTGTAGTGTGTTGTGTGTTGTGTGTTGTGTGTTGTGTGTTGTGTGTAGTGTGTTGTGTGTTGTGTGTTGTGTGTTGTGTGTTGTGTGTAGTGTGTTGTGTGTTGTGTGTAGTGTGTTGTGTGCTGTGTGTTGTGTGTAGTGTGTTGTGTGTAGTGTACTCACCTATTTGTGGTTGCAGGGGTCGAGTCACAGCTCCTGGCCCTGCCTCTTCGCTGATTGCTACTAGGTCCTCTCTCTCCCTGCTCCATGAGCTTTATCATACCTCGCCTTAAAACTATGTATGGTTCCTGCCTCCACTACTTCACTTTCTAGGCTATTCCACGGCTTGACTACTCTATGACTGAAGAAATACTTCCTAACATCCCTTTGATTCATCTGAGTCTTCAACTTCCAATTGTGACCTCTTGTGTCTGTGTCCCATCTCTGGAACATCCCGTCTTTGTCCACCTCGTCTATTCCACGCAGTATTTTATATGTCGTTATCATGTCTCTCCTGACCCTCCTGGCCTCCAGTGTCGTCAGGCCGATTTCCCTCAACCTTTCTTCGTAGGACAATCCCCGTAGCTCTGGGACTAGTCTTGTTGCAAACCTTTGCACTTTCTCTAATTTCTTGACGTGCTTGACTAGGTGTGGATTCCAAACTGGTGCTGCATACTCCAGTATGGGCCTGACGTAAATGGTATACAGAGTCTTGAACGACTCCTTACTGAGGTATCGGAACGCTATCCGTAGGTTTGCCAGGCGCCCGTATGCTGCAGCAGTTATCTGATTGATGTGCGCCTCAGGAGATATGCCCGGTGTTATACTCACCCCCAGATCTTTTTCCTTGAGTGAGGTTTGCAGACTTTGGCCATCTAAACTATATTGTGTCTGCGGTCTTCTTTGCCCTTCCCCAATCTTCATGACTTTGCATTTGGCGGGGTTAAACTCAAGGAGCCAGTTGCTGGACCAGGCTTGTAGCCTGTCCAGGTCTCTCTGTAGTCCTGCCTGATCCTCATCCGATTTGATTCTTCTCATTAACTTCACATCGTCCGCAAACAAGGACACTTCTGAGTCTATCCCTTCCGTTATGTCATTCACATATACCAAGAACAGCACAGGTCCTAGGACTGACCCCTGTGGAACCCCGCTTGTCACAGGCGCCCACTTTGACACCTCATCACGTACCATGACTCGTTGTTGCCTCCCTGTAAGGTATTCTCTTATCCATTGCAGTGCCTTTCCTGTTATGTGTGCCTGATCCTCTAGCTTTTGCAGTAACCTCTTGTGAGGAACTGTGTCGAAGGCCTTCTTGCAGTCCAAAAAAATGCAGTCGATCCACCCCTCTCTCTCTTGTCTTACTTCTGTCACCTTGTCATAAAACTCTAATAGGTTTGTGACACAGGATTTTCCCTCCCTGAAACCATGCTGGTTGTCAATTATACACTTGTTTCTTTCCAGGTGCTCCACCACTCTCCTCCTGATGATCTTCTCCATGACCTTGCATACTATACACGTTAATGATACAGGTCTGTAGTTTAGTGCCTCATGTCTATCTCCCTTTTTAAAAATTGGGACTACATTTGCCATCTTCCATACCTCAGGGAGTTGCCCAGTTTCAAATGATGTGTTGAAGATCTTCGTTAACCCTTTGAGGGTTTTCGTCGTACTAGTACGTCTTACGCATAGGGGTTTTTGTCGTACTAGTACGCATAAATTCTAGCGGCCTCAAATCTCACAGGAAAAGGCTGATAAGCCTAGATGTGAGAGAATGGGTCTGTGTGGTGGGTGTGCGCAGTAGGAAAAAAATCTGGCACCCAGTGGTGCATTGTGGGAATGCCATCATAGTACACAATTTCCACCGTGCCTCGCGGTAAGAAGTTCCTCACTCCTCGGCGAATTGGGACACTTTTGTTCCCCAGTGACAGTTCTAATACAGATGGAAGTGACAGTGAAGATGAGTTTCAAGGTTCTGGTGAGGTTTTGACCGAAACTAATGACCATAATATGGGTAATAGTGAGGAAAACCCAGACAACCCACAGCCTTCCACCTCTGGTGCTGGGCCATCTTGTTCACGTTCAGTTGTACCAGAATCAAAGAGGAAACTCCTATTTTCCAAAATCCCAGACTCAGATGTGAGCATTGGTGATGATAGTGATAGTGATTATGAACTACAAGCTCTTCAAACTTGTTCCAAGAATGGAGGAGGAGGAGGAGGCAGAGGAGGAGGAGGCAGAGAGGAGGAGGCAGGAGGAGGAGGCAAGAGGAGGAGGAGGCAAGAGGAGGAGGAGGCAAGAGGAGGAGGAGGCAAGAGGAGGAGGAGGCAAGAGGAGGAGGAGGCAGAGGAGGAGGAGGCAGAGGAGGAGGAGGCAAGAGGAGGAGGAGGCAAGAGGAGGAGGAGGCAGAGGAGGAGGAGGAGGAGGAAGAAGAGGAGGAGGAGGAGGAGGAGGAGGAAGAAGAGGAGGAGGAGGAAGAAGAAGAGGAGGAGGAAGAAGAAGAATACGTAATGATAACAATAATACATAATAATAATAATACATAATAATACATAATAATAATAATACATAATAATAATAATAGGTAATAATAAATGTTCACCCATGACAGTAACAAGATAAGGGGAGATAACATCTGATAAGTGCTGACGTTTGATGAGGGTAAATGAGGGTAGAGCTGATGCCAAAAGATGAGATAAACCTCTCCCTCCCTTTGTTTTTGCTGGTATACTAACATTTCTGTCTGTCTATTTGCCTGTCTGTCAAGCTCCCTGTCTATCCGTCTAGCTCTCTGTCTCAGAGAGCCACAAGACTGTGTCATCACTTTTACTCACATCTTCAAGCAGAGTATAGCACTTTGTGGGTTATCCTAGGTAATTTATACTATGTATACTTGTATTTATGTGTACCTGTGAGACAGAGATAGACAGACAGATAGAAAGAGAGAGACAGATTGAAAGAGATAGAATGAGGGAGAAAGATAAAACACCATTGTGTATGACACCATGTTTCAGAGTTCCACAAGCTGCAGAACTAATAGGAATATGTTCAGTGACTGTATATTGGTATATATATTATAGAACAATAATAATAAACAATGTTTTGTATTGTTTGTTTTTGTAAACAAGTTTTGTAAACAATATATTGATAATTATGTTTGTGTGCTTATTGTGTTGTATACAACGAGTGTATATATGTACATTGCACCTTACTTTGGTCTCATAGGCCACATAAGTTATGTGAAAAAATAAAATAGTGAAAAAAACAACAAACCTTCAAATACAAGTAAACTAAAGTTTACCGGGTGAGCGGCAGTCGCCGCTGTTGCCATACGCGGCTCATTTTCTGCAAACTTCATGCATCCATATCTCCGTAAGTATTGATGGTAAATTTTTTTTGTTTATCCTATAATGTTTAGAAAAAAAAACTCTATTTTTTCATAAGAAAAAATAATTTTTTTTTTTTTTTGAAATTTGGCCGACCCTGAGAACGAGTTTCGGAGAGGGCCTGTCGACCCTCAAAGGGTTAATGGTACACACAATGTCTCTGCTCCCTCTTTAAGTACCCACGGAGAGATGTTGTCTGGTCCCACCGCCTTTGAGGTGTCAAGTTCGCATAGCAGCTTCTTCACCTCCTCCTTGGTTATATGTACCTCATCCAGCACTTGCTGGTGCACCCCCCTACTCTGATTTCCTGGAGTCCTACTGGTTTCCACTGTAAATACTTCTTTAAATCTTGTGTTGAGCTCCAGACATACCTCCCGGTCGTTTCTTGTGAATTCCCCATCACCCTTCCTCAGTCTGATTGCCTGGTCCTTGACTGTTGTTTTCCTCCTGATGTGGCTGTACAACAGCTTCGGGTCAGTCTTGACTTTCGATGCTATGTCATTTTCATATTGCCGCTGAGCCTCCCTTCTTATCTGTGCATATTCGTTTCTGGCTCTTCGGCTAATCTCTTTATTTTCCTGAGTTCTCTGTCTTCTGTACCTCTTCCATTCTCTAGTACACCTAGTTTTTGCCTCCCTACACCTTTGGGTGAACCAAGGACTCATTCTGTTCTTCCCATTATTTCTGTTTCCCTTGGGAACAAACCTCTCCTCTGCCTCCTTGCATTTTGTTGCCATAGTCCATCATTTCTTGTACTGGTTTTCCTGTCAGTTCCCTCTCCCACTGAATGTCTTGAAAGAAGTTCCTCAAGCCTGAGTAGTTCCCCCTTTTGTAGTTTGGTTTTTCCCACCCTATTCCTGCTGTTCTCTCCACTTGGAGCTCAACTATGTAGTCGAAGCACAGAACCACATGATCACTAGCTCCCAGGGGCCTTTCATACATGATATCCTCGATGCCAGAACTACTCAAGGTGAATACAAGGTCCAGTCTTGCTGGTTCATCCTCTCCTCTCTCTCTGGTAGTGTCTCTAACATGTTGATGCATGAGGTTTTCCAGTACCACATCCATCATCTTGGCTCTCCATGTTTCGGGACCCCCATGGGGCTCCAGGTTTTCCCAGTCAATCTCAAAGAACCTAAAATCTGGAACACCCTACCTGAAAACTCGAGAACTGCAGACACATTCATCACTTTCAAAACTACAGTTAGAAAACATCTTATCTCCCTGATCCACCCCGACAACTAACTACATGATAACCACCTGGTGGTTCACAATTACACTCACTCACCCACTGACTATAAACCCAGAAATACTAATCTTAAAATAATAAATTATAACTAGTCATAAGTTTGCCTATGATACTCCAATATCGACACTTTGTATTGTGCCAAAACAAAAGCATTCACATTGCTAAACTCACAAATTATGATGTAGTCACTTAGCCTTAATACCATAATCTGTAAGGATTTAATGTTAAGATTTAATCTAAGTCTGCTCGAAATGCCTAGCTATGCTAAGTGTCCTAGTGGCCCCCTCTGTAATTAGTATTTTATAACACATAAAGCACACAATATCCAAATCCTGTAAACCCCACATTGTAACCCTTATAGAGAATAAACTAGAACTGAATTGAATTGTGTGTAGTGTGTTGTGTGTAGTGTGTTGTGTGTTGTGTGTAGTGTGTTGTGTGTAGTGTGTTGTGTGTTGTGTGTAGTGTGTTGTGTGTAGTGTGTTGTGTGTAGTGTGTTGTGTGTTGTGTGTAGTGTGTTGTGTGTAGTGTGTAGTGTGTTGTGTGTAGTGTGTTGTGTGTAGTGTGTTGTGTGTAGTGTGTTGTGTGTAGTGTGTTGTGTGTAGTGTGTAGTGTGTTGTGTGTAGTGTGTTGTGTGTAGTGTGTTGTGTGTAGTGTGTTGTGTGTTGTGTGTAGTGTGTTGTGTGTAGTGTGTTGTGTGTAGCGTTGTGTGTAGTGTGTTGTGTGTAGTGTGTTGTGCGTTGTGTGTAGTGTGTTGTGTGTAGTGTGTTGTGTGTAGTGTGTTGTGTGTAGTGTGTTGTGTGTTGTGTGTTGTGTGTAGTGTGTTGTGTGTAGTGTGTTGTGTGTAGTGTGTTGTGTGTAGTGTGTTGCGTGTAGTGTGTAGTGTTGTGTGTTGTGTGTAGTGTGTTGTGTGTTGTGTGGTATAAACCTTGGTAATAAATACCGACAAGTTGGTTTAGAAAGACACGTAAGCAAACACTATGACATATTTATTAGAAAACGTTTCGGTCCTGGGACCTTGATCAAGGTCCCAGGACCGAAACGTTTTCTAATAAATATGTCATAGTGTTTGCTTATGTGTCTTTCTAAACCAGTATGTTGTGTGTAGTATGTTGTGTTGTGTGTTGTGTGTAGTGTGTTGTGTTTTGTGTGTAGTGTGTTGTGTGTTGTGTGTAGTGTGTTGTGTGTTGTGTGTTGTGTTGTGTGTAGTGTATTGTGTGTTGTGTGTTGTGTGTAGTGTGTTGTGTGTAGTGTGTAGTGTGATGTGTGTAGTAAGTTGTGTGTAGTGTATTGTGTGTTGTGTGTTGTGTGTAGTGTGTTGTGTGTTGTGTGTTGTGTGTAGTGTGTTGTGTGTAGTGTGTAGTGTGTTGTGTGTAGTGTGTAGTATGTAGTGTGTTGTGTGTAGTAAGTTGTGTGTAGTGTGTTGTGTGTTGTGTGTAGTGTATTGTGTGTAGTGTATTGTGTGTTGTGTGTAGTGTGTAGTGTGTTGTGTGTAGTGTGTAGTATGTAGTGTGTTGTGTGTAGTAAGTTGTGTGTAGTATGTTGTGTGTTGTGTGTAGTCTGTTGTGTGTTGTGTGTAGTATGTTGTGTGTTGTGTGTAGTGTGTTGTGTGTAGTGTGTTGTACTCACCTAATTTTACTCGCCTAATTGTGGTTGCAGGGGTCGAGACTCAGCTCATGGCCCTGCCTCTTCACTGATCGCTACTAAGTCCTCTCTCTCTCTCTCTCTTGCGGCTTCCTGAGCTTTGTCATACCTCATTTTAAAGCTATGTATGCTTTCTTCCTCCACTACATCACTTGCTATGCTATTCCACTTCCTGATGACTCTGTGACTAAAGAAGTACTTCGTAACGTCCCTGTGACTCGTCTGAGTCTTCAGCATCCAATTATTACCCCTTGTTTCTGTGTTCCCTCTTTTTGGAACATCCTGTCTCTGTCCACCTTGTCCATTCCATGCATTATTTTGTATGTTATCATGTCTTCCCTGACCCTCTTGTCCTCCAGTGTTGTGTGTAGTGTGCTGTGTATAGTGTGTTGTGTGTAGTGTGTTGTTTACCTGGAGTTTACGTGGAGAGAGTTCCGGAGGTCAACGCCCCTGCGGCTCAGTCTGTGACCAGGCCTCCTGGTGGATCAGAGCCTGATCAACCAGGCTGTTACTGTTGGCTGCATGCAATCCAACGTACGAGCCACAGCCCGGCTTGTCAGGTACCGACTTTAGGTGCTTGTCCAGTGCCTGCTTGAAGACAGCCAGGGGTCTATTGGTAATCCCCCTTATGTATGCTGGGAGGCAGTTGAACAGTCTCGGGCCCCTGACACTTACTGTATTGTCTCTTAACGTGCTAGTGACACCACTGCTTTTCATTGTGGGGATGTTGCATCGTCTGCCAAGTCTTTTGCTTTCGTTGTGAGTGATTTTCGTGTGCAAGTTCGGTACTAGTCCCTCTAGGAATTTCTAGGTGTATATAATCATGTATCTCTCCCGCCTGCGTTCCAGGGAGTACAGGTTCAGGAACTTCAAGCGCTCCCAGTAATTGAGGTGTTTTATCTCCGTTATGCACACCATGAAGGTTCTCTGTACATTTTTTAGGTCAGCAATTTCACCTGCCTTGAAAGGTGCTGTTAGTGTGCAGCAATATTCCAGCCTAGATAGAACAAGCAACCTGAAGAGTGTCATCATGGGCTTGGCATCCATAGTTTTGAAGGTTCTCATTATCCATCCTGTCATTTTTCTAGCAGATGCGATTGATACAATGTTATGGTCCTTGAAGGGGAGATCCTCCGACTTGGTCACTCCCAGGTCTTTGACGTTGGTTTTTCGCTCTAGTATTTTGTGGCCGGAATTCGTTTTGTACTCTGATGAAGTTTTAATTTCCTCAAGTTTACCATATCGGAGTAATTGAAATTTCTCATCGTTGAACTTCATATTGTTTTCTGCAGCCCATTGAAAGGTTTGGTTGATGTCCGCCTGGAGCC
The DNA here is from genome assembly GCF_038502225.1 of Cherax quadricarinatus. Taxonomy (NCBI): domain Eukaryota; kingdom Metazoa; phylum Arthropoda; class Malacostraca; order Decapoda; family Parastacidae; genus Cherax; species Cherax quadricarinatus. The sequence continues at coordinate 78,517,708 of NC_091294.1, forward strand.
TTGCAGTGTCTGCAATGGAAGACATTGTCATGCTGATTCGGGTGTCATCTGCAAAGGAAGGCATGGTGCTGTGGCTGACGTCTTTGTCTATGTCAGATAAGAGGATGAGAAACAAGATGGGAGTGATTACTGTGCCTTGTGGAACAGAGCTTTTCACCGTAGCTGCCTCAGACTTTACTCTGTTTACTACTCTTTGTGTTCTGCTTGTGAGGAAATTATAGATCCATCTACCAAGTTTTCCTATTATTCCTTTAGCATGCATTTTGTGCACTATTACGCCATGGTCACACTTGTCGAAGGCTTTTGCAAAGTCTGTATATATTACATCTGCATTCTTTTTGTCTTCTAGTGCATCTAGGACCTTGTCGTAGTGTAGTGTGTAGTGTGTTGTGTGTAGTGTGTTATGTGTTTTGTGTTGTGTGTAGTGTGTTATTTGTTGTGTGTTGTGTGTAGTGTGTGTTGTGTGTAGTGTGTTGTGTAATGTGTAGTGTGTTGTGTGTAATGTGTTGTGTGTAGTGTGTTGTGTGTAGTGTACTCACCTAGTTGAGGTTGCAGGGGTCGAGTCCAAGCTCCTGGCCCCGCCTCTTCACTGGTCGCTACTAGGTCACTCCCCTTGAACCGTGAGCTTTATCATACCTCTGCTTAAAGCTATGTATGGATCCTGCCTCCACTACATCGCTTCCCAAACTATTCAACTTCCTGACTACTCTGTGGCTGAAGAAATACTTCCTAACATCCCTGTGATTCATCTGTGTCTTCAACTTCCAACTGTGTCCCCTTGTTGCTGTGTCCCATCTCTGGAACATCCTGTCTTTGTTCACCTTGTCAATTCCTCTCAGTATTTTGTATGTTGTTATCATGTCCCCCCTATCTCTCCTGTCCTCCAGTATCGTCAGGTTGATTTCCCTTAACCTCTCCTCATAGGACATACCTCTTAACTCTGGAACTAGTCTTGTTGCAAACCTTTGCACTTTCTCTAGTTTCTTTACGTGCTTGGCTAGGTGTGGGTTCCAAACTGGTGCCGCATACTCCAATATGGGTCTAATGTACATGGTGTACAGGGTCCTGAACGATTCCCTATTAAGATGTCGGAATGCTGTTCTGAGGTTTGCTAGGCGCCCATACTCTGCAGCAGTTATTTGGTTGATGTGTGCTTCAGGAGATGTGCCTGGTGTTATATTCACCCCAAGATCTTTTTCCTTGAGTGAGGTTTGTAGTCTCTGGCCCCCTAGACTGTACTCCATCTGTGGTCTTCTTTGCCTATCCCCAATCTTCATGACTTTGCACTTGGTGGAGTTGAACTCCAGGAGCCAATTGCTGGACCAGGTCTGCAGCCTGTCCAGATCCCTTTGTAGTTCTGCTTGATCTTCGATCGAATGAATTCTTCTCATCAACTTCACGTCATCTGCAAACAGGGACACTTCAGAGTCTATTCCTTCCGTCGTGTCGTTCACAAATACCAGAAACAGACCATACCACGGGCGGGATTTGAACCCGCGGTCAGAGAGTCTCAAAACTCCAGACCGTCGCGTTAGCTACTGGACCAGCTAGCCACAATAAGATTCATCCAACTAGGTATATTTCTACACCATAGGAAGGTTAGCATAGGCACCACTGTGACCACAAATGCAAGTTTTTACAGACAAATCTCCAGCTAGCATGGCCGTGACGAACTCTAGCTCAAGTCCCCTCACTGCCGTCAACATGACTCATGAAATTGTAATGACACGATTGCAAACAAACCATACCACGGGCGGGATTTGAACCCGCGGTCAGAGAGTCTCAAAACTCCAGACCGTTGTGTTAGCCACTGGACCAGCTAGCCACAATAAGATTTGTCCAACTATGTATATTTATACACCATAGGAAGGTTAGCATAGGCACCACTGTGACCACAAATGCAAGTTTTTACAGATGAATCTCCAGCTAGCATGGCCGTGACGAACTCTAGCTCAAGTCCCCTAACTGCCGTCAACATGATTCACGAAATCGTGAGTCATGTTGACGGCGTGCTTACACTACAGTTATAAAAGTGCAACATTAACACCCCTTCTTCAGAGTGCAGACACTGTACTTCCCATCTCCAGGAATCAAGTCCGGCCTGCTGGTTTCCCTGAATCCCTGCATAAATGTTACCTTGCTTACACTCCAACAGCATGTCAAGTCAAGTCCTAAAAACCACTTGTCTCCTTTTGCTCCTGTCTAACACACTCGTGCATGCTTGCTGGAAGTCCAAGCCCCTCGCACACAAAACCACCTTTACCCCCTCCAACCTTTCCTAGGCCAACCCCTACCCTGCCTTCCCTCCACTACAAATTTATACACGCTTGAAGTCACTCTGTTTCGTTCCAATAATCCATCCTCAGCCCTCAAGATCATAGTTTTGGTAATCCCACACCTCCTAATCTCCAAACGACAGATTCTTTGCATTATATTCGCACCACACATTGCCTTCAGACATGACAACTCCGCTGCCTCCAGCCTTCTCCTTGTTGCAGCATTCACCACCCATGCCTCACACCCATACAAGAGCATTTGTATAACTATACTCTCATATATTCCCCTCTTTGCTTTCATGGATAAAGTTCTTTGGCTCCACAGACTCCTCAGTGCACCACTCATCTTCCCCTCATCAGTTCTCTGGTTCACATCATCTTTCATATACATACCCATCTGCTGACACGTCCACTCCCAAATATCTGAATACATTCACCTCCTCCATACTCTCTCCCTTCAGTCTGATATCCAGTCTTTTGTTACCTAATTTTTTTTTTTGTTATCCTCATCACCTTACTTTTTCCTACATTCACTTTTAATTTCCTTCTTTTACATACCCTTCCAAACCTGTCCACCAACCTCTGCAACTTCTCTTCAGAATCTCCCAAAAGCACAGTGTCATCAGCAAAGAGCAACTGTGACAACTCCCACTTTGTGTTAAATTCTTTATCTTTTAACTCCACACCTCCTGCCAAGACCCGAGCATTCACTTCTCTTACAACTCCATCTATAAATATATTGAACAAAATAATAATAATAATGATTATCGCTGCAGGTTCCTAGGCTCGGGGTGATGCTGGTAGGCCTAGGGGGTAACAACGGGACGACTGTCACCGCGGCCATTCTGGCCAACCGTCTCGGCCTATCCTGGCACACCAAGGATGGCCTCAAGTCAGCCAACTACCTTGGTATGTTGTTCATGTTGTCCCGTTCTGGTACCATTGTTCTGGTACTGATTTATACCATTGTTCTGGTACTAAATCTATGCTGTTATAGGTCTGGATAATGCTGTGTGAGTTGTACCATTGTTCTGGTACTAAATCTATACTGTTACAGACCTAGATAATGCTGTATAATCATTATATCAGCATGATACAATGTTTATACATATACACAGTAGGGCCCCACTTATACGGCAGGTTAGGTTCCAGGCTACTGCTGGAAAGCAGACATCACTGGAAAGCAGAACGCCATTTTTTTCCACTTATAAATGCCAGGTAACACTTTGACACAAACATATATTACATTAGCAATAGAACTAGGCATTAAAAACAATAAAAAGTAAAATACATACACAGTACACCCATTATTACCTTAAAATATTTGTAGTCTTAATGTAGGGTGAGATGTGAGTTTTATTTGTATGAAGTCAGGTTGGGAAGTATGGGTAGCCAGGAAGGGCAGCCCTCCCCGCCCCACCCACCCACACATAATGTAAACAAACCAGACGAACGCCTCTGGTTTTCGTCACTTTACATTGTGTACAAGTTGTCTCCACGTTGATACAGTAGAATAAATAAAGAGAAACACTCCCATTCTCATGTAACACCATTTTTAGAAGAAATAACACCGAGTGAAGGTATATTTAGGTACAGGTACACAGGTACACATACGGTGATGAAAGATTGAATATCAGATTGGAGGGAGAGAGTATGGAGGAGGTGAACGTATTCAGATATTTGGGAGTGGACGTGTCAGCGGATGGGTCTATGAAAGATGAGGTGAATCATAGAATTGATGAGGGAAAAAGAGTGAGTGGTGCACTTAGGAGTCTGTGGAGACAAAGAACTTTGTCCTTGGAGGCAAAGAGGGGAATGTATGAGAGTATAGTTTTACCAACGCTCTTATATGGGTGTGAAGCGTGGGTGATGAATGTTGCAGCGAGGAGAAGGCTGGAGGCAGTGGAGATGTCATGTCTGAGGGCAATGTGTGGTGTGAATATAATGCAGAGAATTCGTAGTTTGGAAGTTAGGAGGAGGTGCGGGATTACCAAAACTGTTGTCCAGAGGGCTGAGGAAGGGTTGTTGAGGTGGTTCGGACATGTAGAGAGAATGGAGCGAAACAGAATGACTTCAAGAGTGTATCAGTCTGTAGTGGAAGGAAGGCGGGGTAGGGGTCGGCCTAGGAAGGGTTGGAGGGAGGGGGTAAAGGAGGTTTTGTGTGCGAGGGGCTTGGACTTCCAGCAGGCATGCGTGAGCGTGTTTGATAGGAGTGAATGGAGACAAATGGTTTTTAATACTTGACGTGCTGTTGGAGTGTGAGCAAAGTAACATTTATGAAGGGATTCAGGGAAACCGGCAGGCCGGACTTGAGTCCTGGAGATGGGAAGTACAGTGCCTGCACTCTGAAGGAGGGGTGTTAATGTTGCAGTTTAAAAACTGTAGTGTAAAGCACCCTTCTGGCAAGACAGTGATGGAGTGAATGATGGTGAAAGTTTTTCTTTTTCGGGCCACCCTGCCTTGGTGGGAATCGGCCGGTGTGATAATAAAATAAAAAATAATAATGTAGTTCCCCTTAAGGGACCTTGATGCTGGTGAGGGGCTCTTGATCTAGAGAATTGGATATGTACTCCGGTTCCCTGAATTGAATGTTTATATGCTATGTAACATGTTTCTTATATAATTTTGAAGAAAATATTATAGATGGATGAATGAAAATGTCTATATTGACATAAAATTAGACATTTAATGTGCCCAAGAGTGATTATTATTACATAATAGAGAGATTTGCTCATGGAGAATGTAAACAAACCAGGTGGCACACGCCGTATTTGAAAGACCACTTGCCCTATAAAAAATTTTGGTCATAATTTGAGATCGCCATATTAGCGGAACACTGTAAGGTGAAACACCGAAAAGTGGGGCTGTACTGTATATGTTCCTAGGAGACGGTAGGGCCCCACTTATACAGCAGGTGTACTGGAGTTATCGCTGTCTTCCTCTTCTGGAGTGGATTCATTGGGTGAATCTACAGTGGTGGTAGCAGGTGACTGAGGGTCGACAGGAGCAGTGGAGAGGCGTAATGGTTGTGTAACAGCAGACTGGGAGAGGTGGGAGATGGTGGTTGAGGCAGCATGATCATCACCGCCAACAATGATGATCATGCTGCCTCAACCACCATCTCCCACCTCTCCCAGCCTGCTGTTACACAACCATTACGCCTCTCCACTGCTCCTGTCGACCCTCAGTCTCCTGCTACCACCATTGTAGATTCACCCAATGAATCCACTCCAGAAGAGGAAGACAGCGACGACTCCAGTACACCCTCATTGGAAAACCTTACCTTCTACACTTCTCCTTCAAATACTGACACCATGACCTGTACTAAAGTCTACAAAAGCCTCGGTGCTGGAACAGTCAAGTATGCCTGTGAATCACCACTTCACTTCACACTCACCCAAGTTCTTGAGTTCATCAAGCCTCTACGTTTCACCTTCAGTAACAATGCTAAATTATACCACCTATCTAGGAGCAGCTTCAAAAAGTTAAAAAATGGCTCCATTGCAAACCTGCCTCCTCAGTTACTCCTATAACTCCCATATGTGTTCTACCCAGGCTCTGGTGGCCTGGTGGTTAACGCTCTCGCTTCACACGGTGAGGGCCTGGGTTCGATTCCCAGCCAGAGTAGAAACATTGGACGTGTTTCTTTCCACCTGTTGTCTATGTTCCCCATCAGTAAAATGGGTACCTGGGTGTTAGTCGACTGGTGTGGGTCGCATCCTGGGACACTGACCTAAGGAGGCCTGGTCACAGACCGGGCCGCGGGGGGCGTTGACCCCCGGAACTCTCTCCAGATAAACTCCAGATATACCCTCTGATGTGACCTAGCCTGCTGCCAGCTACTCAAGATTCAAGACTTCAACTACCACAAGTTCGATGCAACAGTCCCTGCTATTAGCCTTAGCTGCTGGGTTAAGCCTTGGCTCTATTTCTACGACTAAGAACACTCCTCTCCAGCGCTATTCTTCGTCTGTCCCGTCTTCCACGCTCATCCCATTGGGATCTTACCTGAACTTGTTCATTCCTATGCTGTACATTCTACAAGATTGATGGGCTGAACACATCGACTCCAGGCTGAGGGACTGATTACCTCAAACTCCTCCTCTCTTTACACCTTTCTACTTTGTATTGGACTGATGAAGCCACTGTGTGGCAAAACGTTTCCTCAATAAAGATTCCCATACGTTGCATAAGTGAATCAATCTTCAATCCTGTCAGACACTGCAACTTCTTGGGATCTTAATATTCAGTGGCTACATTCTCACTACTACTACTCTGTACCTCTCCTTCCGACAGTATTTAAGTCTCAGCACTGTCGCTTGATCTTCAGTTAGTTCCAGACTTTGGAACAGAGCTTCTCCAGGCTGAGGGACTGACAGCCTCAAACCTACGACTTCAAGGGTGATGGACAGATTACATCGTCTTCACATCTCTACTGCTCCTGCCTACTGTCTGTACTCGACTGAAGAAGCCTACTGTGTAGGCGAAACATTTCGGAATAAAGTTGCCTAAATGTTGCCTATGTGTCTTACCTACCAACCTGTTGGTATTGTATACCATTTTGATATTCACTCAAAAAGAATAGGCCTAATTTGCTGTGATACGTTTGAAAGTTCATTGAGATACATCTTAGGGATAAGATTTTGTTGGGATTTTTAACCCTGGAGGGTTTGCCAGCCAGGATAACCCAGGCTAGGGTTAGCCAGCCAGGATAACCCAGAGTAGGGTTATCCTGGCTGGCTATCCCAAGAAAGTCAGTGGGTCATCGAGGACTGTTTGTCTTATTACCATTGTGGTCCTTCAGTCGTATCCCCCAGGATGCCACCCACACCAATCACCTGACACCCAGGTACCTACTTACTTCTAGTTGAACAGTGACAGCAGGTGTAAGGTAACTAATACCCAGGTACCTACTTACTGCTAGGTGAACAGTGGTAGCAGGTGTAGGTTAACTAATACCCAGGTACCTACTTACTGCTAGGTGAACACTGACAGCAGGTGTAAGGTAACTAACATCTTAGGTCTATAAAGAGGCCTAGTGGATATTTGTATTTTTCAAGTGCCGTGTCAAGTAGGCCTACCATTTTTATAATTGTGTCGTGTGTACGTTCATTTGGCCCAAAATCAAACTGGCAGTAATTGAGAATATTGCCAGAAAAGAATACAGTGGACCCCCGCATACCGTTGGCCTTACATAACATTAAATCCGCATACCGATACATTTTATCGCCAAGATTTTGCCTCGCATACCGCTAAAAAACCTGCTCAACGCTGTTCGTCCGAGACATGTCTATGTGAGGCCTGAGCCAGCCTCACATGTTCCGCCGGTGGCATTGTTTACAAGCCAGCCTCCGCGGTAACATCCAAGCATACAATCGTAACATTTCGTATTATTACAGTGTTTTTGGTGATTTTATCTGCAAAATAAGTGACCATGGGCCCCAAGAAAGCTTCTAGTGCCAACCCTGTGGTAAAAAGGGTGAGAAATATTATCGAAATACTGTGGTACCATGGTCAACTGCTGATGCTGCTGCTGCTGCTGCTGTAGCACTGTCAGCTGCTGCTGTAGCACCATCAGCTGCTGCTGCTGCTGTACCACCGTCAGCTGCTGCTGCTGCTGTACCACTGTCAGCTGCTGCTGCTGCTGCTGTTGTAGTACCGTCTGCTGCTGCTGCTGTAGTACCGTCTGCTGCTGCTGTAGCATTGTCTGCTGCTGCTGTAGCATCGTCTGCTGCTGCTGTAGCACTGTCAGCTGCTGCTGCTGCTGCACTGTCAGCTGCTGCTGCTGCTGTAGCACTGTCAGCTGCTGCTGCTGCTGTAGCACCGTCAGCTGCTGCTGCTGCTGTACCACCGTCAGCTGCTGCTGCTGCTGTTGTAGTACCGTCTGCTGCTGCTGTAGCATTGTCTGCTGCTGCTGTAACACTGTCAGCTGCTGCTGCTGCTGTAGCACTGTCAGCTGCTGGTGCTGCTGTAGCACTGTCAGCTGCTGCTGCTGCTGTACCACCGTCAGCTGCTGCTGCTGCTGCTGTAGTACCGTCTGCTGCTGCTGCTGCTGTAGTACCATCTGCTGCTGCTGTAGCATCGTCTGCTGCTGCTGTAGCACTGTCAGCTGCTGCTGCTGCTGCTGCTGCTGTAGCACTGTCAGCTGCTGCTGCTGCTGCTGCTGCTGTAGCACCGTTGTTGGTGTGGCTTATTGAGAATACCAAGAAACAATTAACCCCAGAGGGTTAGCCACCCAGGATAACCCAAAAAAGTGTGTCATCGAAGACTGTCTAACTTATTTCCATTGGGGTCCTTAATCTTGTCTCCCAGGATGCAACCCACACCAGTCGACTAACACCCAGATGAACAGGGAAAAATGCCTGGAACTAGTGCTCATATTGGTGAATTTAAAGCCAGCAAAGGTTGGTTTGAGAGATTTAAGAATCGTAGTGACATACACAGTGTGATAAGGCATGTTCTGGAAGAAAATGTCAAACAGGACCTACAGTACTCAGGAGGAAAAGGCACTCCCAGGACACAGTGTCTCATCAGTCATTGCTGCATCTTCAATAAAGGTAAGTGTCATTTATTCTTCATTTAGTAGACTAGTACATGCACAATATATACTGTGCATGTACTACTCTACTATTGTGCATGTATCCTTCTCTTTGTGTGTAGGAAAATGTATATTTCATGTGGTAAAATTTTTTTTTTTCATACTTTTGGGTGTCTTGCACGGATTAATTTGATTTCCATTATTTCTTATGGGGAAAATTCATTCGCATAACGATAATTTCACATAACAATGAGCTCTCATGAACGGATTAATATCGTTATGCGGGGGTCCACTGTATACAGGAAGTGTTCAACAGATTGGGAACCTTGTGTATTGTGTATAATAATACACCTACAATCAGACTTACGACTGTGCTTGGTTCCAACCAACCGGTCATAAGTCAAAATGGACGTAAGTTCAACCTTACTACTAAATATTAACATCACATTTTTGTAATGATTTTATTTTATTGTTTTATTTTGGTATTTCATTTTTTACTTTACTTTTTATGCTGTTAGTACTGTATTTTATACCATAAGTTTAGGATAAACACAGTGTACAACACAAACACTTGTTTATTTCCCAGAAATTTGGCATATAAAACACGGTCGTAAGTCGAGCAGTCATATGTCGAGCGGTCATATGTCTAGCGGGTCGTAAGTCAGTTGGTAGGTGTATATAATAATGATATAATACACAGTAATGATATAGACACTTTAGGAAGTCCATAATGTGATAAGTACGACACATATGCAGCAGTTAGGCATCTTTCTTCAGTCAAGTACAGAAGAGTTCAAAGAAGCAGTAGAGATGTAAATACTACGATGTAATCAGTCCATCAAACCTTGAAGACGTAGTTCTGAGATGGTCAGTCCCTCAGCCTTGTTCCATATTCTGGAACAATGTGAAGTTGAAGTGATAGTATGTAGACTTATATACCATCAGGAGGTGAGGTGCAGCACACTACTAGAAGAAAGAATGTAATTATTGAGAGGTCAGGTTCCTCTCAGATCTAACCATTCTCGCTAGAAAAAGTTGTCCAAGATGTCTTCTGTACCAGGATACCTAACTGTTGTACACATCTTACTTACCAACCTGTCAGTATTTTATACCATTTTAATACTCACTCTGTCAGGCACTGCAACACAATGGTATCTTGGTAAACAACAGAAGACATCTTGGGCAAATTTTTCTAGCGAGAATGGTTAGATCTGAGAGGAACCTGACCTCTCAATAATTACATTCTTTCTTCTAGTAGTGTGCTGCACCTCACCTCCTGATGGTATATAAGTCTACATACTATCACTTCAACTTCACATTGTTCCAGAATATGGAACAAGGCTGAGGGACTGACCATCTCAGAACTACGTCTTCAAGGTTTGATGGACTGATTACATTGTATTTACACCTCTTCTGCTTCTTTGAACTCCTCTGTACTTGACTGAAGAAGTCTACTGAGTAGGTGAAACATTTCAGAATAAAGATGTCTAACTGTTGCACATGTGTCTTACTTATCATATTGTGGACCTCCTGAATTGTGTCTAATATTCATAATACAGAAATCTTCAACTTACAGAAATGTTGGGGACCTGAATTGTGTATATAATTATTATATATTATACACAATACAGAAAGTCCCCAGTGTGTTTGTAAGTTGAAAACTTCCTGTAACTGAGAATGTTGCAGATGCTGAAATCTTTTTCAGCATCATACAGGTTTTCGAGGCGAACGAGACGCCTTGGTGTCAAAAACGACCCCCATTTCTGACCAACTAAATTTTGTAAAAAAGATATATGGTACTGCGGCCTCAAAGATGCTTGGTTAATTTATGAGACATATTTTGGGAATAAATAACGTCTTTGATGCTGTAAAATGTGGCAATCTATTGCATCTGTGTTTTTCAAAAATTTCGGGTAGCAAAAGTGAGTGTAGTTGGATATTAGTGTGTAATTATTTGCATCTGTTAGACCTCCATCTTTGTGTGTTTATTGTTGTCATTGATGACTATTGATGTTTGGGCAGGTTCCATCGCTGTATTAGGCCTACCATTATTTTTAATTATTTTCCTAAGCTTTTTTAATTGAGAACTTTACAATCACGATTTTTGTCATCGTTGATGTCCATTGATGTCCTTGCAGGTTCCATCAGTGTAGTAGGCCTACCATAATTCCAAATTATTTCCCAAGCCTATTAAATTTATAATTTGTTTTTTTCATCATTTTTGATGTCGTTGATATACATTGATGACTACTCATGCCCTGGCAGGTTCCATCACGCAGGCCAGCACTGTGCTCCTGGGCCGAGACTCACATGGTGAAGTCTTCGTCCCGTTGAAGTCACTTCTGCCTATGGTCGAGCCCAATGACATCGTTATTGATGGTACGCTATACATCACTGGCATTGATCACCCCTGATGATGATGGTGGGATGTTCTGTGTTATTGATGACCCCTGGCAATGATGATGGTGCTGCTGTGTTATTGACAACCATAATGACATTGCTGTGTGTTTGTATTGCCGACCATAATGACATCTAATGACTATAATGATGTCGCTTTTTGTATTAGTGACAACCTTAATGGCATTGCTTCTTGCATTATTGATGACAGTAATGATGCACTGTGCCCCCTACAGGTTTAGATCTTCCCCATGAATATAGTAATAATAAAAGTAATAATAATAATGATAACAGTAATAATATAATGGAGGGGTGTTAATATTGCACTTTTATAACTGTAGTGTAAAACACCCTTCTGGCAAGACAGTGATGGGGTGAATGATGGTGAAAGTTTTTCTTTTTTGGGCCACCCTGCCTTGGTGGCCACCTTGCCTTGGTGGGAATCAGCCAGTGTGTTAATAAAAAAAAATATAATGGTAATAATAGTAATAATAATGGTAATACTAATAACCACTCCAAAACTATAAAGCAGGTGGGGATATAGTTTTGGAGTGGTTGGTGCTTTTATTTAATAAATGTATGGAAGAGGGTAAGGTACCTAGGGATTGGCAGACAGCATGCATAGTTCCTTTATATAAAGGCAAAGGGGACAAAAGAGAGTGCAAAAATTATAGGGGAATAAGCCTGTTGAGTGTAGGTAGTAGGTTGGTAGACAGCAACTGCCCAGGGAGGTACTGCTGTCCTGCCAAGTGAATGTACAACGAAAACCTGTAATTGTTTTACATGATGGTAGGATTGCTGGTGTCCTTTTTTTCTGTCTCAAACATGCAAGATTTCAGGCATGTCTTGCTACTTCTACTTACACTTAGGTCACACTACACATACATGTACAAGCATATATATACACACCCCTCTTGGTTTTCTTCTATTTTCTTTCTAATTCTTGTTCTTATTTATTTCCTCTTACCTCCATAGGGAAGTGGAACAGAATTCTTCCTCCGTAAGCCATGCATGTTGTAAGAGGCGACTAAAATGCCGGGAGCAAGGGGCTAGTAACCCCTTCTCCCGTATAAATTACTAAATTTAAAAAGAGAAACTTTTGTTTTTCTTTTTGGGCCACCCTGCCTGGGTGGGACACGGCCGGTTTGTTAAAAAAAAAAAAGTGTTGAGTATACCTGGTAAAGTGTATGGTAGAGTTATTATTGAAATTAACCCTTTCAGGGATGGTGCTGTACTAGTACGGCTTGCACGCCAGGGTTGGTGCCGTACTAGTATGCATAAATTCTAACACCTTCAAATCTAGCGAGAGAAAGCTGGTAGGCCTACATATGAAAGAATGGGTCTATGTGGTCAGTGTGCTTGGTATAAAAAAAATCCTGCAGTACACAGTGCATAATGAGAAAAAAAAACCTCCGACCGTGTTTTTGGTTTAAAACAGCGACTTTGCAGTGTATTTTCATATGCTGTTTATGGTTGTACTCTAGTTTTCCTGGTCTCGTTTTATAGAATGGAAGACATATTATGGAAATTGAGATGATTTTGATTGGTTTCACAATGAAAAGTACCTTGAAATTAAGCTCAAATTAGCAGAAATGTTCAATTTTTGCCAAAGTTCAAAGGTAAGCAAATGCCATGCGTCCAGTACACGTCAACTGGTGAGTGTAATATTCTTTCACAAGTGCCCTGATATTATTTATACCATTTCTACGCCATTTCTACATGAATGCAGTAGTCTACATAACAAATCTTCTATTTTTTGCGAGAATAAAAATTCAAAGTCGAAAGCAAAAGAAATGCAACAGAGGCCTGGGGACATGAGTAATGAACAGAGGAAATGTTATTTTAGTGCCAGAAATGTCTGTCTTGTTTATTCTGGACCCTATTTGGAAATTGGCATCTTTTGAAATTTGTGTGAGATTAGCAAAATTGCCAATTTCTGACCACATTATTGGATAGTGGAAATTGGTAAATGGGTGGTTTCTTGTACTCATTCGATAGAAAATATGGAGTTCTAGCGAAATAGGTATGATTTTTATCGACTGGTACATTGGAATTGGCCGAAAATAGGGCTCAAAGTGGGCAAAATCTTCGATGCATAAACATCGTCGAGAGAGCTAACTTCACGAGAGCATAACCCCCTAAGTTTTCCATCAAATTTCATGCTTTTGGTGTCATTATGATCGGGAAAAGATTTCCTATCATTTCACAAGAAAAAATAATTTTTGTTTTTTTTCCGACCCTGAGAACAAGTTTAGGAGAGGCTCTGCTGACCCTGAAAGGCTTAATAGTAAGACAGAGAGCAGGATAGCAGATGAACAAGGAGGCTTTAGGAAAGGTAGGGGGTGTGTGGACCAGGTGTTTACAGTGAAACATATAGGTGAACAGTATTTAAATAAGGGTAAAGAGGTTTTTGTGGCATTTATGGATTTGGAAAAGGCATATGATAGGGTGGATAGGGGTCAATGTTGCAGGTGTATGGTGTAGGAAGTAGGTTATTGAAAGCAGTGAAAAGTTTTTACGAGGATAGTGAGGCTCAGGTTAGAGTATGTAGGCGAGAGGGAGATTATTTCCCAGTAAAAGTAGGCCTTAGATAAGGATGTGTGATGTCACCATGGTTGTTCAATATATTTATAGATGGAGTTGTAAGAGAAGTGAATGTTATGGTGTTGGCAAGAGGTGTGGGGTTAAAAGATAAAGAATCTAATACAGTTGCTCTTTGCTGATGACACTGTGCTTTTGGGAGATTCTGAAGAGAAGTTGCAGAGGTTGGTTGATGAGTTTGGTAGGGTATGTAAAAGAAGGAAATTAAAAGTGAATATAGGAAAGAGTAAGGTGATGAGGATAACAAAAAAATTAGGTAAAGAAGATTGGATATCAGATTGGAGGGAGAGAGTATGGGGGAGGTGAATGTGTTCAGATATTTGGGAGTGGACGTGTCAGCGGATGGGTCTATGAAAGATGAGGTAAATCATAGAATTGATGAGGGAAAAAATGTGAGTGGTGCACTGAGGAGTCTGTGGAGACAAAGAACTTTATCCATGAAACCAAAGAGGGGAATGTATGAGAGTATAGTTATACCAGCTCTCTTGTATGGGCGTGAGGCATGGGTTGTGAATGTTGCAACAAGAAGAAGGTTGGAGGCAGTGGAGATGTCATGTCTGAGGGCAGTGTGTAGTGTGAGTATAATGCAGAGAATCCATAGTTTGGAGATTAGGAGGAGGTATGGAATTACCAAAACTATTATCCAGAGGGCTGAGGAGGGGTTATTGAGATGGTTTGGACATGTAGAGGATGGAACAAAATAGTCACTTCGAGAGTGTTTAAATATGTAGTGGAGGGAAGGCAGGGTAGGGGTTGGCCTAGGAAAGGCTGGAGGGAGGGGATAAAGGAGGTTTTTGTGTGCGAGGGGCTTGGACTTCCAGCAAGCATGTGTGAGTGTGTTAGATAGGAGCAAATGGAGACAAGTGGTTTTTAGGCCTTGACGTATTGTTGGAATGTAAGCAAGGTAACATTAATGCAGGGATTCAGGGAAACTGGCAGGTCGGACTTGAGTCCTGGAGATGGGAATTACAGTGTCTGCACTCTGAAGGAGGGGTGTTAATGTTGCAGTTTTATAACTGTATTATAAGCATGCCTCTGGCAAGACAGTGATGGAATAAATGATGATGAAAGTTTTTCTTTTTCGGGCCACTCTGCCTTGGTGGGAAACGGCCGATGTGTTAATAAAAAACAATAACAATAATAATAATAGTAATAATAATAATAATGATAATCTGGGCCAGGTTGGGACATCTCGTCGCTCAACATGGCTGAGGCCATGGAGCGAGCCAAGGTGCTGGACTACAACCTTCAGGTGCAACTGCGGCGGCACATGCGGACCATTCGGCCCCGGCCCTCGGCCTACTTCCCTGAATTCATCGCTGCCAACCAGGCTGAGCGGGCTGACAATGTGCTGGCCGGCACCAAGGCAGAGATCCTGGCCCGCCTACAGGCCGACATCCGTGACTTCCGGGCGGCCAGTGGTGTTGAGCAGGTCATCGTCCTCTGGACGGCCAACACAGAGCGCTACAGTGATGTTGTCCAAGGTGTCAATGACACGGCCGACAACCTCCTTAATGCCATCAATAAGAATGAGGCTGAGATATCGCCCTCAACCCTCTTTGCTGTGGCCAGCATTCTTGAAGGGGTAAGATAATGCAGCATTCTTGAAAAATAGGATTAAGTATTACTCTGTTGTATTCATACACCAATACAGTAGTACCCCAGTATCTGGGGATTTGGTTTCCACAGTTTTAATTATTTGCTATTTTTAATTTGTATTGTTATATTATTAGATTAAATCTAGTTGTACTATAGTTCATTCTAGCTCAAAACATAGACTCCACAAAAGTCATTATATTAGACCTTAGTGCAATTATTTGATTACCACTTTATTGTTCACCACAACTTATATTAGTCCCTTTTATATTATAATTTTATATTATAATTCTAACTTTAAAGAATTACCTTTAAAGTACTACCTACTATCATATTCCCAAGCTCCATTATTTGATCATCACTTTATTTGTTCACCACAAATTATTTTAGTCCCTTTTATATTGTCTCCTTTATTTTAGCTTTAAAAAACTACCTTAGCTCATTATTTTTACATTTGTTAAATAATTCAGGTGCTATTTTTTTAGCTTTAGAATATTTACTTTGGTTTATACTTAATTCTAACTATAGATTCACTACAAATCTTATGATTACAAGCATTGATCCTGATACCAACCTCTTATTTAATGACTTAAATGATTCAAACAGTAACTGTAATTACTACACTGCAGAACAATCAAAGGCACTTCTCAGTGCCAACAACAACATAACTATCTTTAACTACAATATCAGATCTTTAAGCAAGCATTACGATGACCTCCTAGCATTACTAAATTCCTTGCATGCCAATATGTCCATCATTACACTAACTGAAACCTGGCTAAAGCCTGATACTACAGATGTCTATGCCATTCCTGGTTACACAGCCATACACAACTGTAGGCCAGACCAACAAGGGGGTGGCACAGCTATATACTATTCAGACCAACTAGAATGTATCACTAATACTTGCACAAGGGATGAACATGGGGAACATATAATAGCTAAATTCAAATCCAAATACCTACAAAAACCTCTCACAGTGATAAACATCTACAGAGTTCCACAATCAAACATTAGCCAATTTAGTCAAAACCTAGGAAGTATGATAACTGATGCATGCATGAACAAAGATCACTTACTACTCTCAGGTGACTTCAATATAAATCTCCTGCAAGACCAGGACCCACACGTTACTGAATTCACAAACACAATGAGTAACTGTATGTTGCTACCAACAGTAACAAAACCTACAAGAGTTACAGAGACTAGTGTTTCCCTACTTGACCACATCTGGACCAACACCATATCCCCTTTAAAATCAGGCATAATTACAGATAATACCACAGACCACTACCCTACTTTCCTCATAACAACTCTTGGTAAAATACCCCAAGACACTACTAAAGTCACCTTCAGACTTCACAATGAGGCAGCCATTAATAACTTCACAACAGCAGTAACAAACATTGACTGGCACACTGAGCTAGAAATCTATACAGATATTGACGAATGTTTTAATAATTTTCTAAAAAAGACCCAATACCTCTATAACAAGCACTGCCCTAAAAAAACTAAACAGATGACAGCTAAGAGACGGAACAGTCCCTGGCTAACACCCAATATTCTCAAATCCATAAATACAAAACACCGATATGAAAAACAGTACAGAAGTACAGAATGGGTCACATAACCAGAGACCAAACAAAACGTTACTCGTCAGTCCTAACCAGCCTGATAAGAAGGGCAAAAAAACTGTATTATGAGAACAGATTATCCAACTTACGAGGTGATATAAAAAAGACCTGGAAGACCCTATCAGAAATTCTGGGAACAAAAAAGATATCACGAAATAGCGAAATAAAATTGGCAAAATCAGATGAACCCCAACTCCCACCAACAGAAACAGCAAACAGACTCAATGATTTCTTCTCCACTATAGGACAAAACCTTGCCAATAAAATCCCAAGCTCAAATACCCCACCAAATGACTACCTCACTGGCAACTACCCGAACACACTGTTCCTAGCTCCGACTAACCCATACGAAGTCTCCCTTATTATCAATGCACTAAAAAACAAGGCAGGAGATTTAAATACCGTACCACCCTTTATATACAAAAAAGTGTCACAAGTACTATCACCAATCATTGCAACACTCTTTAACAAATCCATTGAATCCTCCACCTTCCCTACAGCTCTCAAAATAGCAAGGGTCACCCCGATCCACAAAGGAGGAGACCAGAGTTGAATAACTATAGGCCAATATCCAACTTACACCCTCTCTCAAAAATCTTCGAAAAATTAATTCATAAACGAATCTACTCCTACCTCATCTCCCAAAACATTCTCAACCCCTGCCAATTTGGATTCAGGCCTAATAAAAATACTAATGATGCTATTATACACATGCTAGAACATATATACACTGCAATAGAGAAAAAAGAAGTCCCACTGGGGATCTTCATTGACTTACGTAAAGCTTTTGATACAGTTGACCATGACTTGCTCCACGTAAAATTGTCACACTATGGTATTAGAGGGCACTCCCTCAACTACCTCAAGTCTTACCTCAGCAACAGAAGCCAATATGTCTACGCAAATGGGGCAAGCTCTTCCGCTCAACCAATTACGGTTGGTGTCCCACAGGGAAGTGTCCTTGGCCCTCTTCTCTTTCTCCTATACATAAATGACCTACCAAATGCTTCGCAATTCCTCAAACCCACACTTTTTGCAGATGACACTACATACGTCTTCTCTCACCCGAGCCCAGTCACGCTAGCCAATACTGTAAACACCGAATTACAGAAAATATCTACCTGGATGAGGACTAACAAACTTACACTAAACATTGACGAAACCTACTTCATTCAGTTTGGTAACAGAGCTACAGATGTACCTCTTAACATAACGATAAACAGATCACCTATCACAAAGCTAACAGAGGGAAAATTCTTAGGAATCCACCTTGATAATAGACTCAAATTTCATACACATATACAACAAATTTCTAAGAAAATTTCCAAGACTGTAGGCATACTATCGAAGATATGGTACTATGTTCCACAGTCAGCCCTCCTGGCCCTATACCACTCTCTTATTTACCCCTATCTCACCTATGGAATTTGTGCATGGGGCTCAACAACAATTAACCATCTCAGACCACTAATTACCCAACAAAAGGCTGCAGTTAGAATGATAACAAATTCTCACTACAGGCAACACACTCCACCAATATTCAAAACACTCAACCTACTCACCATACAAAACATCCATACTTATTACTGCACCTATTACATACATAGAACACTTAACTCTGATATTAACCCTCCCCTTAAACATCTCCTTGCCAACCTCAACAGAACACATGACCATAACACAAGGCACAGATCACTCTTTGATATTCCTCGTGTCCATCTCACGCTATGCAAAAACTCAGTGCACATAAAAGGCCCTAAAATCTGGAATTCATTACCTGTATATATAAAAGAAACACTACCTGTTTATAAATTCAAGTCTCTTCTCAAAGATCACTCACTCACTCAAAACCAAATAAATACTGAATAACTGAACCTTATAAATTGTATATCCTATATGTTACTCACAATTACAGTGGACCCCCGCATACCGTTGGCATCACATAACGATTAATCCGCATACCGCTTGCTTTAATCGCAAAAATTTTGCCTCGCATACCACTTAAAAACCCGCTCACCGCTGTTCGTTCGAGACGCGTCCAATGTGCGCCTTAGCCAGCCTCACATGTTCCGCCGGTGGCATTGTTTACCAGCCAGCCTCCGCGGTAGCATCCAAGCTTACAATCGTAACATTTCGTATTATTACAGTGTTTTTGGTGATTTTATCTGGAAAATAAGTGACCATGGGCCCCAAGAAAGCTTCTAGTGCCAACCCTACAGCAATAAGGGTGAGAATTACTATAGAGATGAAGAAAAAGATCATTGATAAGTATGAAAGTGGAGTGCGTGTCTCCGAGCTGGCCAGGTTGTATAATAAAGCCCAATCAACCATCGCTACTATTGGTGGTACAGCTGCTGCTGCTGCACTGTCAGCTGCTGCTGCACTGTCAGCTGCTGCTGCACTGTCAGCTGCTGCTGCACTGTCAGCTGCTGCTGCTGCTGTAGCATCGTCTGCTGCTGCTGTAGCATCGTCTGCTGCTGCTGCTGCTGTAGCATCGTCTGCTGCTGCTGTAGCATCGTCTGCTGCTGCTGTAGCATCGTCTGCTGCTGCTGTAGCATCATCTGCTGCTGCTGTAGCATCGTCTGCTGCTGCTGTAGCATCGTCTGCTGCTGCTGTAGCACTGTCAGCTGCTGCTGCTGCTGTAGCATCGTCTGCTGCTGCTGCTGCTGCTGTAGCATCGTCTGCTGCTGCTGTAGCATCGTCTGCTGCTGCTGTAGCACTGTTGTTGGTGTGGCTTATTGAGAATATACCAAGAAACAATTAACCCCAGAGGATTTGCCACCCAGGATAACCCAAAAAAGTCAGTGTCATCGAAGACTGTCTAACTTATTTCCATTGGGGTCCTTAATCTTGTCTCCCAGGATGCAACTCACACAAGTCGACTAACACCCAGGTGAACAGGGAAAAATGCCTGGAACTAGTGCTCATATTGGTGAATTTAAAGCCAGGAAAGGTTGGTTTGAGAGATTTAAGAATCGTAGTGACATACACAGTGTGATAAGGCCTGTTCTGGAAGAAAATGTCAAACAGGACCTACAGTACTCAGGAGGAAAAGGCACTCCCAGGACACAGTGTCTCATCAGTCATTGCTGCATCTTCAATAAAGGTAAGTGTCATTTATTCTTCATTTAGTAGAGTAGTACATGCACAATATATATTGTGCATGTACTACTCTACTATTGTGCATGTATCCTTCTCTTTGTGTGTAGGAAAATGTATATTTCACATGGTAAAAAATTTTTTTTCATACTTTTGGGTGTCTTGCACAGATTAATTTGATTTCCATTATTTCTTATGGGGAAGATTCATTCGCATACCGATTATTTCGCATACCAATGAGCCCTCTTGCACGGATTAAAATCGGTATGCGGGGGTCCACTGTATATCACACAAATGTTAAACCTAGGACCCAATCTAACTTTGTTATTTTTTTAAATACACTACCTAACAGAATACTCCATTCTACTGAATGTACAACAATGCATGCAACCATATGACCTGTCTT
The DNA here is from genome assembly GCF_038502225.1 of Cherax quadricarinatus. Taxonomy (NCBI): domain Eukaryota; kingdom Metazoa; phylum Arthropoda; class Malacostraca; order Decapoda; family Parastacidae; genus Cherax; species Cherax quadricarinatus. Next base: position 78,538,255 of record NC_091294.1, read on the forward strand.
TGTAATACTCACTTGTGCTTTATAGTTATCTGTTTACAATAATGTTTTATCACTGATTTCATCATTGCTTAGTTAATCTTAAGTTAATTTTAAGCCAGCCCGTAATGCTATGCATATAAGTGGCTTTGGCATGCTGCTCTTACCTGTATTTTTTTGTACCACTGTATGTATGCTAAAATTACTAAATAAATAAATAAATAAATCTGTGGTTTACTGTAGCCTGAAAATAAGCTATAATTTAGTTTAATAATGACAACAAAGCACAAAAGTAGTGATGGTGACAGTTGTTCAAAGTCTAAGAGAAGCTGTGAAGTTCTTCCCTTCAGTGATAAAGTGATAATTCTCCACTTATTGTACATAATTTATCAATTATACTTTGTTACAAAATGCAATATCTATACAGACATCTCCAGAGATTATTAGAAGGTCAACTTCTTGATCCTCCTCTAGCATCTAGACTGTTTCTGGTTTTGTAACAGTTTGTCAGAGAATATTCAAGTCCAGTTATTTTTTAAAATTAAAACATATTTCAATAAACCCTTGGGATTACAACTGGATGAATATAAACCAGCTGAACAAAATTTGAGATGCCTAATATCAAAGGTGTCTGGGTGGTACCAATTAAATATAATACATTTGGTATAATTACAGACTTCTGTACTCTTCTCTTGGAGTATAACTTGGTATACATACCTCAAAGTTATATTGTACATATCATTGTATAGTGCTGATGGCACAATATATAACTGTAAGTCTTGAGTATTGTCTAGTACCTTCCTATAATGAGATGTACTCTAGTAAATAATATAATTATACACATGTGGCTGTGATTAGATTTTTGTACTTTGCCACCGAAGTGGCTAGTTTATTGTGCACCTCACATCCATCCTGTGGATGGTAGCACAAGAGTATATGGATACACAATAGGCCTAGGAACTAGGCCTCAAAAGGGTTAACAGGAGTACATCTTGATTTATATCTACAGTTCACTTATCTGTTAGAAGCAAATTTAGGAAATTTACTTAGTATATCTGGTATCTTATATTCATTAATAAGATATCTTGACATGTCACATAGGTTATTATACTATCTCTATATTCCTCAATAAGTGGACAATTAAGTACATATTGTTCAAAATTATTTAATAAATGTATGGAAGAGGGTAAGGTACCTAGGGATTGGCAGAGAGCATGCATAGTTCCTTTGTATAAAGGCAAAGGGGATAAAAGAGAGTGCAAAAATTATAGGGGGATAAGTCTGTTGAGTGTACCTGGTAAAGTGTATGGTAGAGTTATAATTGAAAGAATTAAGAGTAAGACGGAGAATAGGATAGCAGATGAACAAGGAGGCTTTAGGAAAGGTAGGGGGTGTGTGGACCAGGTGTTTACAGTGAAACATATAAGTGAACAGTATTTAGATAAGGCTAAAGAGGTCTTTGTGGCATTTATGGATTTGGAAAAGGCGTATGACAGGGTAGATAGGGGGGCAATGTGGCAGATGTTGCAAGTGTATGGTGTAGGAGGTAGGTTACTGAAAGCAGTGAAGAGTTTTTACGAGGATAGTGAGGCTCAAGTTAGAGTATGTAGGAAAGAGGGAAATTTTTTCCCAGTAAAAGTAGGCCTTAGACAAGGATGTGTGATGTCACCGTGGTTGTTTAATATATTTATAGATGGGGTTGTAAGAGAAGTAAATGCGAGGGTCTTGGCAAGAGGCGTGGAGTTAAAAGATAAAGAATCACACACAAAGTGGGAGTTGTCACAGCTGCTCTTTGCTGATGACACTGTGCTCTTGGGAGATTCTGAAGAGAAGTTGCAGAGATTGGTGGATGAATTTGGTAGGGTGTGCAAAAGAAGAAAATTAAAGGTGAATACAGGAAAGAGTAAGGTTATGAGGATAACAAAAAGATTAGGTGATGAAAGATTGAATATCAGATTGGAGGGAGAGAGTATGGAGGAGGTGAACGTATTCAGATATTTGGGAGTGGACGTGTCAGCGGATGGGTCTATGAAAGATGAGGTGAATCATAGAATTGATGAGGGAAAAAGAGTGAGTGGTGCACTTAGGAGTCTGTGGAGACAAAGAACTTTGTCCTTGGAGGAAAAGAGGGGAATGTATGAGAGTATAGTTTTACCAACGCTCTTATATGGGTGTGAAGCGTGGGTGATGAATGTTGCAGCGAGGAGAAGGCTGGAGGCAGTGGAGATGTCATGTCTGAGGGCAATGTGTGGTGTGAATATAATGCAGAGAATTCGTAGTTTGGAAGTTAGGAGGAGGTGCGGGATTACCAAAACTGTTGTCCAGAGGGCTGAGGAAGGGTTGTTGAGGTGGTTCGGACATGTAGAGAGAATGGAGCGAAACAGAATGACTTCAAGAGTGTATCAGTCTGTAGTGGAAGGAAGGCGGGGTAGGGGTCGGCCTAGGAAAGGTTGGAGGGAGGGGGTAAAGGAGGTTTTGTGTGCGAGGGGCTTGGACTTCCAGCGGGCATGCGTGAGCGTGTTTGATAGGAGTGAATGGAGACAAATGGTTTTTAATACTTGACGTGCTGTTGGAGTGTGAGCAAAGTAACATTTATGAAGGGGTTCAGGGAAACCGGCAGGCCGGACTTGAGTCCTGGAGATGGGAAGTACAGTGCCTGCACTCTGAAGGAGGGGTGTTAATGTTGCAGTTTAAAAACTGTAGTGTAAAGCACCCTTCCGGCAAGACAGTGATGGAGTGAATGATGGTGAAAGTTTTTCTTTTTCGGGCCACCCTCCCTTGGTGGCCACCCTGCCTTGGTGGCCACCCTGCCTTGGTGGCCACCCTGCCTTAGTGGCCACCCTGCCTTGGTGGCCACCCTGCCTTGGTGGGAATCGGCCGGTGTGATAATAAAAAAAAAATAATAAATAATTGTTCAAAATAGTGGCCATATGGTTGGCCACATAATTTGCATTTGGTTTGATCATCATCTGTGTGCTTGTCAAACTACCAGAAGTACTTGTAACCAAGGCTAAGCCTGGCCACTACAACATCAGTCAGTACTTGTAACCAAGCCTAAGCCTGGCCACTACAACATCAGTCAGTACTTGTAACCAAGCCTAAGCCTGGCCACTACAACATCAGTCAGTACTTGTAACCAAGCCTAAGCCTGGCCACTACAACATCAGTCAGTACTTGTAACCAAGCCTAAGCCTGGCCACTACAACATCAGTCAGTACTTGTAACCAAGCCTAAGCCTGGCCACTACAAATAGTCAATTGAAAACCGCCCAACCCTGGCCATACAACATCAGTCAGATTTGAACCAAGCCAACCCGGGGCCATACAACATCGTCAGACTTGAACCGCCTAACCCCGGCCACTACAACATCAGTCAATTGAACCCCTGCCCAAACTACAACATCAGTCAGTTTTGAACCGCCCCGCCGGCCACTACAACATCGTCAGACGAACCGCCCAAGCCGGCCACTACAACATCAGTCATATTGAACCGCCAAGCCCCACCAACATCAGTCAGCACTTGAACCGCCAAGCCGGCCCACACAACATCAGTCAACTTGAAAAACCCCGCCCGGGCCATACAACATAAGCGCACTTGTAACCCCCTCCCTCCCCATACAACATCAGTCATATTTAACCCCCCAAAGCTCCCTACAACATCAGTCGCACTTGCAACCCCCGCCCGGCCACTAAAATCAGTCAGACTTGAACCCGCCTCCCTGGCCACTACAACATCAGTCATACTTGAACGCTTGCCGGCCACTACAACATCAGTCAGATTGAAACCCGCCAAGCCGGCCACTACAACATCAGTCATACTTGAACCAAGCCTAACCCCCGGCCCCCAAACATCGTCAGACTTAACCCCCCGCCGCCACACAACATCAGTCGTTTGAACCGCTAAGCCTGGCCACCAACATCAGTCAACTTGTAACCCCCCAAGCCGGCCCATACAACATCAGTAAAATTTTGAACCAAGCCGCCGGCCACCAACATCAGTCAGCACTCAACCGCCCCCCGGCCCCCACAACATCAGTCAATTTGAACCGCCCGCCGGCCCCCACAACATAAAATCACTGAACCCCCCAAGCCGGCCACACAACATCAGTCAGACTTGAACCCGCCCAACCCCGGGCCAACAACATCAGCGTACTTGAAACCCGCTTGCCACACTACAACATCAGTCAGATTTTAAAACCCTGCCGGGCCCATACAACATCAGTCAGACTTGTAACCCCCCAAAACATCAGTCAGTACTTGTAACCAAGCCTAAGCCTGGCCACTACAACATCAGTCAGTACTTGTAACCAAGCCTAAGCCTGGCCACTACAACATAAGTCAGTACTTGTAACCAAGCCTAAGCCTGGCCACTACAACATCAGTCAGTACTTGTAACCAAGCCTAAGCCTGGCCACTACAACATCAGTCAGTACTTGTAACCAAGCCTAAGCCTGGCCACTACAACATCAGTCAGTACTTGTAACCAAGCCTAAGCCAGGCCACTACAACATCAGTCAGTACTTGTAACCAAGCCTAAGCCTGGCCACTACAACATCAGTCAGTACTTGTAACCAAGCCTAAGCCAGGCTACTACAACATCAGTCAGTACTTGTAACCAAGCCTAAGCCAGGCTACTACAACATCAGTCAGTACTTGTAACCAAGCCTAAGCCTGGCCACAACATCAGTCAGTGTTCACATTGCAAATTGCTTCATAAACATACTTATCAACCTTCATGTTATCATAGTGGGTTATAGATCTACTCAGGCTTGTAATTGCATTCCAATTTCATTATTTACTTCTCTCCTAATATTATTCCTAATGCTAGACACAGATACACCAAAGTTATATTCTTCGTTATCATTCTGCGTACTCTTCTTGGCTAACATATCAACTTTATCATGAAGGAATCCATAACAACTGTACATTAATGTATGTGCTTAATAATGCTCATTATGTCTCTGTAAGACTAGACTCAACTTAGACTTAAACAGGAACAATAAGTGGAGAATTATCACTTTTTCAATGATGGGAAGCACTTCACAGCTTCTCTTAGACTTTGAACAACTGTCACCATCACTACTTTTGTGCTTTGTGGCCATCATTAAGTAAAAATAAGGCTTATTTTCAGGCCACGGTAAACCATGGATAACTGAATCTGAGAATACGGGGGTCCTACTGTATTAATTTTACAATTCGGGAGTAGCAGAGTCTCCATTACTGTTCCATTCCCACATTAGTCCGTCAAATGCTTGGCTGTTCCGCTATGCTCTCCAGGGTGGTGATCAACCTCTATTAATGCCTAATCTATCCATGGTGAGGATGCATCTGCTAATGTCAACATTTCCTCTCCTGAAAAAGATCAAGGCTGGTCTAAGGCTGGGCTGGAAGAGTAGGAACAGTCTTGAAGACCTTAGAAGGCTTATCAAAGGTGCCTTCCTTCAGGACAGATCTGGCTTTGTTCTAAAAGAGGGAGATTTGGACTCATGATATTGTGAGATAACGACTGCTGATGAAATCGTGAGATAACAAATAACAAAAAAAGGCACAATACCGTGACTGGAACAACCCCTGGCCCATTTGTTGGCGAAGTGGCCTGTGAGGTTCAATACTGATTTGCCATGGTTCAAACCCTACCAGTTCCATGATTTCTGTTCAGACGAACAGGGATAAGCAACAATATTTTCTTCCTAGTTATTCTGTTGGTACTTTTTTAGGCTAAACTTAGATATATAGATCTGTTTAACCTTTTGTCAAAGTCCTTCTATTTCTAAAGTCTAACTTGTGCTAACTTTGGATGGTAGTACCTCCCTGGAAGGTAGTACCTCCCTGGAAGATAGTACCTCCATACCAATGTCCTACAAATCATAGTAACCACAATAATAATATTACAGGTTCCATACATCAATGGATCGCCGCAAAACACCTTCGTTCCAGGCTGCATCGAGCTAGCGGAACAGCGGAAGATCTTCATAGGGGGCGACGACTTCAAGTCCGGCCAGACAAAGTTGAAGTCTGTCCTGGTGGACTTCCTAGTAAGCGCCGGAATCAAACCCAAGTCAATTGTCAGCTACAATCACCTGGGCAACAATGATGGCAAGAACCTCAGCGCCCCACAGACTTTCAGGTCCAAGGAGGTGCGGTACAGGTCCCTCTGAATTGTTTTGTTGATGCCAGGAGTCATTGATGTAGATCTGTGGATAATGCCAGGTTAACTAATGTAGATGTGTGGCTGATGCTAGATGTCACTGAAACAGGTCTGCATTATTGATGCCAGGGTTCAGTGTCTCGCAGATTTTTAGGTCCAAAGAGGTGCGGTACTGGTACCTGTGAATTGTTTTATTGATGCCAGGGATCTCTGACATAGATCTGTGGTTGATGCTGGGTGTCGCTGACGTAGATCTGTGGTTGATGCCGAGTGTCGCTGACGTAGATCTGTGGTTAATGCTGGGGTTCATGACATAGTTTTGCATTATTGATGCCAGGGTTCAGTGATATAGGTGTGTGTTGCAGACCAGGTCCAAGGAGGTGTAAACTGGTCTCTGTGAATTGTTTTATTAATGCCAGGGGTCATTGACATAGATTTGTGGTTGATGCCAGGCATTGATGATGTAGATCTGCTTTATTGACATCAGGGTTCAGTGATGTAGGTCTGGGCTCCAGATTTTCAGGTTCCTATGAATTGTGTTATTGATGCCAGGGGTCATTGATGTAGATCTGTGGTTTATGCTAGGGTCTCTGACATAGGTCAGTATTATTGATGTAGATCTGTGTTATTGATGCTAGGGTCACTGATGTAGGTCTGTCTTATTGATGTAGACCTATGTTATTGATGCCACCATCAATAACATAGGTCTGTATGGTCAGTGTCCACAGTATAAAAAAAAATCCCATGTCATGCACTGCATGATGGAAAGTACAGAACCTCTGATCTTGTGTTTGGTGTAAAACGCACAATTTGCGGTTTATTATTGTATGGTTTTTGTCTATATATTGGAACTATAAGAACTGACTATATAGTGGAACTTTATAAGAGCTACTACTAGTAGCAGTAGTAGTAGTAGTACTACTACTACTACTAAGTGAACTGTAGATATAAATCCAGATGTACTCCTGTAAAGCCTATTGAGGCTTAGTTGGTAGGCCTACTGGATATCCACTTAACCTTAAACTACCATCCACAGGATGGATATCAGGAGTACAGAAACTTAGCCACTTTGGTGGCAAAATTTAATCTACTGGTACTACTACTTACTATTACAGATTTCTAAGAGTAAGGATAGTGGTCCCTCACACAATAACAACAACAATGTACAGTAACAACACATGATCATTGTTCCCAACACCTTACATTCCTTCCCTTGTAAATTAGTACAGTATATCAATGCAGGTTGCATTCTAACACAAAGATTAGCTGATCAAACTAACTTATATATCCCTCCTGTCTGGAGGATTGTCTGCTCTTCTGGAGTGCCTGAGATATAGAGTATTGGCATTGTTCTGAAGTGGAAATTCCCTCTCATATTACTGTTGTTATTTTGTAACCTCCATACTGACCTGATCTTTAAGGTTATTTCTGCTGTTATGTACAGTAAGTCCTCGATGTACAAACATGTTGAGAATCTCCTGTATTGTGTATATCATTATTGTATGAATATAGGAGGTCCCCAACGTGTTTGTAAGTCGAGGACTTGACTGTATCGTGGACAGTTCCACTGACCACAAAAGTGATCTATTTTTACACTGGCCAGGAATTACTAACCCATTTCTTACAGCTTCTGGTACTGTTTGGATCACTGTTTGTTCTCCATCACTCCTCAACCTTGGCATGAGTTGATTTGTATGCCTTTTCCCATATCATATTACTACAGTAAGTCTTCAATTTACACACACATTGAGAATCTTCTGTATTGTGTATATATTCATAATACAGAAGTCTTCGACTTATAAACATGTTGTGGACTTCCTGTATTGTGTATAATAATAAACTTTCTTTCAACAAACCGGCTGTATCCCACCAAGGCAGGGTGGCCCAAAAAAGAAAAACGAAAGTTTTTCTTTTTAAATTTAGTAATTTGTACAGGAGAAGGGGTTACTAGCCCCTTGCTCCTATAATAATGATATTATACACATTAATGATATACACAATAATGATATAATAATAATATACATAATACAGAAGATTCTCAATGTTTTCATACATGGAGGATCTACTGTAATTGTTAATTCCCTAATACCTCCACAGTGTGTAGTTCTACTCATGGTTCAACACAGAATTTCTGGCATACACACCACCACCATGAACTTGGACTTCAGAATTCCTATTAGACGTAATTTCTGCTGGTGTCTTACCGGTGGATCACTGAACAGTTATTCTTTGATTATACAAGAGCCTACAGAGTCTGGTATTGAGAGATCCTTTTGTAGACTTGTGTAACCCATCCTTCAGTGTCCTCGCTGCTAGACCATTTGATGTATACAATGTGTAGTTTACACGTAAAACACAAAGATAGCTACTAACATGCATGAGCATTTCAGGCACACTAGGCCTAATGCTTACAGCCTACTTAAAACTAGACATAGTTTATGAACTACCATGGGTGACAGAAACCTTGGATAGCTGTGAACACTATAGTGTCCTGGTATCCCCGGGCGATACCTTCCAAGAACTACCATGGATACCAGAAACCGTGGATAGTAGCCAACTCTATATATAAATGGTTTTTGGTTTACATACACAGCTATGATTAAATATAATTGATAAATTATGCACATTAAGTGGAGAATTTCACTGATGGGAAGCACTTCACAGCTTCTCTTAGACGTTGAACAACTGTCACCATCACTACTTTTGCTTTGTGGTCATTATTAAGTAAAATTAAGGCTTATTTTTGGGTCAGGGTAAACCATGGATAACTGAAACTGAATCTCCAGATATCCAGATAAAGGGTTTCTATTGGACTGATAAAATATTTGCCCTTCACTAGGCCTGCATAGTGTATATGTGCTCTAGATCATGGGTTTCCCTGTGCTTGGCCAAAATAGTACGAGAGATGATATTGTCTGAAAATTCTTAAAACAAATCGGACAATTCTTGGTCACTTTCACAGTATCTTGGTCAATGTTTGGCCACCAGACCCACTTCCTTGCTTCTGCTTTCATAGTATTGATACCATTAATTCTACTGACATTACCACTCAATTTCTGTACAATAATACATCATTGTGTATACAGGAGGGCCTTGCTTATGCAGCAGGTTAGGTTCCAGGCTACTGTAGGGCCCTGTTTATACAGCAGGTTAGGTTCCAGGCTACTGTAGGGCCCTGCTTATACAGCAGGTTAGGTTCTGGGCTACTGTAGGGCCCTGCTTATACAGCAGGTTAGGTTCCAGGCTACTGTAGAGCCCTGCTTATACAGCATCTGCTGTTGGAATGCCAACACACTGCAGTGATAAGCGAGTTTCACTGCAAAATAACTTTTCAGTGCCACTGCTCAGTCATCATAACTGCATTTTAAATCTGGCACACATACACACATTACCCAGAACACTGTAAGTTCTTGATTCCAGGGGATCTAGCAAGAAATTCTTCTTTTTATCCTGCTATGTAATTCCCAAATGAGAAAACTGGCTTCCAACAAGCTTAGCCAAGGCTCCAAAGAAATTTTTAATGGATCAGGTCCAAATACCACTGTGATGCTGCCATGTTGCACACGCTGCTGCTGCAGTAGATTCCTTGCCATAGTCATGACTCTGCTGCAATATCCTGGGCTGCCAATATCACCACAACTTCAACTAAACATGGCCAAATAACCTTTGGCTCTGATGTGCCATGCTTGTCACCACTGGTATGGTTGTAGAAGGTAATGAAAGACAGTAACAATAACAGTGCACTTGCTTAAAGTCCCACAGATAACAAAAACACAGTACATGATCGAACACAAAATAACATGGGATTTAATTCTCTCTGCTTCCAGCACCTTACAGGCCCTGACCACTGATACTGCTACTACTACTACTGATAGTTCTTGCTATTACAGATCTCTGAGAGTAACGTAGTGGATAATGTAGTAGAGTCCACCAGGATTCTGTACCTTGACTACCACTACTACTGATAGTTCTTGCTATTACAGATCTCTGAGAGTAACATAGTGGATGATGTAGTGCAGTCCACCAGGATCCTGTACCTTGACTACCACTACTACTGCTACTACTGATAATTCTTGCAATTACAGATCTCTGAGAGTAATGTAGTGGATGATGTAGTGGAGTCCACCAGGATCCTGTACCCTGACAGTGAGGGCCTTGTCTACCACTACTATTGCTACTGCTACTACTGATAGTTCTTGCTATTACAGATTTCAAAGAGTAATGTAGTGGATGATGTGGTGGAGTCCAACAAGGTGCTGTATCCTGACAGTAAGGGCCCTGACCACTGTGTGGTGATCAAGTATGTGCCCCACGTGGGAGACACCAAGCGGGCCATGGATGAGTACTCGTCTGAGATCATGATGGCTGGCATGAACACCATCGTTGTCCACAACACTTGTGAGGACTCGCTCTTGGCTGCTCCGCTCATCATTGATTTGGTCGTCCTGGCCGAGCTGTGCCAGCGGATCCATTTCCGTGTTGACAACCAGCCAGATTTCCAGGCATTCAACTCGGCCTTGTCCATCCTGAGCTACCTGTGCAAGGCACCGGTCGTTCCAGCCGGCACTCCAGTTGTCAATTCGCTTTTCCGCCAGCGGAGTTGCATTGAGAATGTCCTCCGTGCATGCATCGGACTCCAGCCCATCAATCATATGCTGCTAGAGTACAAACACCAGTACATCACTAAGCGTGTCGATGCTGGGCAGGACGAGATGGAGATTCCAGTCGAGACCAATGGTGAAGTCAATGGATGTGTTGTTTAGCGGGGTGTTGATGACTGCTGTACGTGGTCTTGATGATGGATTTACAGATTTGTTGTTGACGATTACTGTATGTCGAATTGATGAATTTACCGATGCATCATTGATGACTGTGGCGTTGATGATGGATTTACAGATACATCATTGACGACTTCTGTACAAGGTGTTGATGATGCATTTACTGATCTGTAATTGACGACTACTGTACATGGCATTGATGACATTTACTGATCCATCATTGACGACTACATGGCATTGATGATACATATACTGATCCGTAGTTGATGACTGAGGCCTTGATGACTACTGTACATGGCATTGATGATGAATATCCCCTGTATGTATGACACACTAGTACACACAGTGTAGTAACACTGTAGTAACAAAAAAACAGTATAGTAACAGTGCAGGAACACAGTAACACAATGTAACAGTAACACAGTGTAGTAACAGTGTAATAATGTAACAGTGGAACACAATGTAATACAGTGTAGTAACACAGTATAACAATGTAACACAATATAGCACAGCATAACACACAATATAACAAGAGTATAATACAGTACAGCACATAGTATAACACACACTATAATTTATATCAAGACATTAAAGGTTTTACT